>NW_027055243.1:0-8093 GCF_011386835.1 Chrysemys picta bellii | reverse complement strand
CTGCTTGACAGGCTGATGGGGGGCCTGGGCTTCCAGGCTGCTGAGAGAAGCCCTGGCTCCCAAGATCCCAGGGTCCCCGAAACCCTCTCCTCGCGGGGGTAATGTTCTGGTTACTGCACAGCTCTAGGAGGAGGGGAGGTATCCGATGCCCCACAAGCCACCAATCCTCCCTGCCAAGGTCCCAGTAACTACGACAGCCTGTGAGAACATCCTAACCTTTAGGTCACTTTCCCTGCCAGGTGAAAGGGTGCGAGCTGGACCCCTCCCTGCCACCAGAGTCCAGCACTGCCGAGAAAGCCAAGTGTGGACTAAACTAAGCCCCTGGTTAACCCTTTTCCAGAGGAATCCAGAAGCCACTGATAATTGCAGGCTACATGGTGACCTCTCTCTCAGGTCACTCCCCCATCCTGGAATAGGGGTCGGTGAGTCCTGGACGAACGCCGTTCAGCTGGGAACATGCTCCCCCTTCTCGTGCCGAGGACTGCATGAGATGGGTGTAGTGGGCACTCCCGATAAAGGGGACAGTGTGACAGCTGCCTTTCAAATAGGCCCCAGGCCTGAGGGGGCCACAGCACCCAATTCCTCTGCCCCCCCAACTTTCTTCGCTGCTTTAACGTACAATCACAACCTGCTCCGCTGACACCTCTGACTCCTGAAAGCCCTAACGCTCCAGGGGAGCAGGCCGTGCCCTGCCCTGCCCTGGCTGCCCCGGGTGTTACCTCGCAGGGAATCGTTCCAGATTCCAATGGGTGGCAGGTCCAGGGAAGAGCCTTATCTGGGGGGAGGCTGTACCAGACCTGCCCGACCCAGGCAGGCTCCCAGGTACTCTCTGCTCGGGGCTGATAAGGCTCCTTAGCAGTTTCTCTCCAAACAAATTCCAGTTCAAGACACCTGAGAGCTCCACAGCAGGGCAGCATCCCCAGAGCGCAGCAGGGCGGGGTTAGGGGGAGCAGTCGGTAGCAGCACCTGCCCCTCGTACGGCAGGAGCGAGAAGTGCCAGCCTCTCTGCACAGAGCAGCAGCGTTCAGCCTGGGCCAGACGTGCTGCGGTGATGGGTAAGAGCGGGCTAGGAGAGCCAGAGGGTCTGTGGGGCAGCGCTGGGCCCTTCTGCTCCGCACTAGGGCCGGGTGGGCGAGTTCAGCTGGGATTGGAACCCACCAGGACTTGTGGGTGTGAATGTGGGGCTGGAACGCAACGTGGGGGCGCTCCCACCTCGCCCCGGGGGCGACTAGGGGGAAGGGCAGAGAGACACCTGGGCTGAGACCCCAGCTCCAGGGAGACAGTCACCCAGGCCCAGCTGGGTTAAATTGCCCAGCTGTGTGACAGCCCCCCCATCCCCGAGGGGTTCCCCCCCCCGGTATGTCACAGCAGGGTAATGTGCGTACAGAATGGCAGGGGTTGCCAGAGACTGGCTGGGAGAGGCCTTTGGGGATGGAGGAAGCAGCACTAAGGTACATGCCAACCTCCCTACAGAGGAGGGGCCGTGCCCCGCAGGTGTGGGGCAGGGAGCTGGGACACTGCGCGGTGGGTCATTGTCTGGCCCAGGCCCTTCCTAGCCGGAGGCCGAGGCATTTCCTTCAGGTCACCTTCCGCTGCAGCTTGGCCACGGGCCCCCATAGCCACTAGCCCAGCCAGGGATCCCAAGTGGGGATTGTCACAGCTGGCTCCTCCCTGCCGCCAGCAGCTCTTCACTGCCAGGGAATTCCTGAAATCCTGTGTGCCCCTCCCCCACCCACCTCCTGGGGCTGTGAGTGCCCCCCCGGACAGCCCCCCCCCGAGCTCTGAGTGCCCCTGGCCAGTCCCTCCCCTCAGCCCCCCCCCCACTTCCTGGGGCTCTGAGTGCCCTCAGCCAGTCCCCCTCCCACACCCCGGGGCTGAGTGACCTTGGCCAACCCCCGTCCCTTCAGGAGGAACTCCCAGTACCCACCCAGCCCCCACACCTCAGGGTTCCCCTCCCTGCGGCTCTGTGGCCATCCCCCCACCAGGGCCGGCTTTAGGCCAATTCAACCAATTCCCCTGAATCGGGCCCAGGGCCCAAGCCCTGGTACGGTGTACCGGCAAGAGCCGGTGCGCTGTACCAGGGTGGCCCGGCTTCCCCAGGGGGCAATTTAAAGGACCTAGGGCTCCCAGCAGGGGCCGGAGCCCCAGGCCCTTTAAATTGCCACCAGACCCCCACTGCTGGAGCCCTGGGGTAGGGCTGCGGGGCTCTGGGGGCTATTTAAAAAGTCCGGGGCTCCCGCTGCCTCTACCGCCCCGGCCCTTTAAATAGCCACTGGAGCCCCGCTGCTTCCCCAGGGCTCCCGTGGCTATTTAAAGGGCCGGGGTGGTAGAAGCAGGGGAGCCCTGGGCCCTTTAAATAGCCCCCAGAGCCCTGGGATAGCGGGGGACTCGGGGGCTATTTAAAGGGCCGGGGCTCCAGCTGCCTCTGCTGCACCCCATCCCCGCACCAGCCCCGCACCCCCTGTTCTGCCCGCACCAGCCCCGCCCCCCTGCCCTGCCTGCAGCCAGCCCTGCACCCGCTGCCCACAGCCAGCCTCTGCCGCACCCCCTGCCCTGTCTCCAGGCAACCCCTGCCGCACCCCCCTGCGGCCCTGAGCAAAGCCAGCCAGCCCCACACACCCCTGTCTCCAGCCAGCCCCGCACCCCTTGCCCTTCCTGCAGCCAGACCCTACCTCCAGTGAGCCCCTGCCCTGCCTCCAGCCAGCCCCATGTCCACTGGTGCCCTGCAGTTCCCAGGGCAGTAACCCTGCACACCTGCTTCAATGAGGGGGGCAGGGAGCAGCTGGGACCCACACATGTGCACACCACTAGGGTGACCAGACAGCAAGTGTGAAAAATCAGGACGGGGGTGGGGGATAATAGGATCCTATAAGAAAAAGACCCAAAAATCGGGACTGTCCCTATAAAATCAGGACATCTGGTCACCCTAGCACCCCCCGAGGGAGTGGCGGGGACCCACACACGTGAAACGGAGCTCATTAATAACCGATCAACAGCATATATGATGCAATGTACATAATATATAATTTTATTATTTATATAGTTATAGAAAGTAAATAATACATGGAAGAAATGAAAGGCTTTTTTTTACATTATTTTTTTTGTTAGTCATCCCTGCCGGGGCCCCGTCAAAAATGTTCGAATTGGGCCCCGCCCTTCCTAAAGCCGGCCCTGCTGGAGAGAACAGGAGGATTCAGTCAGCAGGGGCTGCCGATCTGTCCCATTCACCAGGGCTGCCATCCTGCGGCTTCAGCATTAGTGGCTGGGGTGACTTGGGGAAAGGTCTCAACCTCCCCACATCCCACTTCACTGCTGCCAGAATCCCTCCTGCCCCCCCGCTACAGTCCCCTCCCTACCCAACCTGGGTGGGGGCTGGAGGAGAGGGTCTGAGAACTTGAGCTGTGGATTGGAGGTGGAACAGCTGTCAGGGGCACTGAGGGGGAAGTGGCAGGAGCTCCCCGTACAAGGAGGAGGGTTGCCACTGGAGGTCACTAGGAAGGACAACAAGACTCCATCCTAGGGGTCAGGAGGGGGAATCCATCCCTCAGAGGTGGGCAGGGGCTGGGTGGAAATGCTGCTGGTTCCAGGGGCCGTTAATCCCCCCTGATTCCTCGGAGGCGTCTGAGTCTCAGACAGGTTCTCGTTCCCTTGCAGCAGGAGGACGTCACGGCCAATGTGATGCGCCAGCTCCGTATCGTGCGGCACTTGCGCCAGGTGCCCGAGGCGCTGCAGGGCCTGTGCCTCTGAGGCCACCAGCAACTGCCGCTCCCTGCTGCAGGTACTGCTCTGGCTCTCTGTAAATGGGGAGCTAGTGGAAGGGGAAATGGAGCCCCCTGGCACTCACAGAAAGCTGATTACAGAATGAGCCCGAACTGAGAGGCACCATATCCGCCCCCCTAAAGAGCCAGACTTCAGTGGTGATACAGCCCAGCTGGGGTAGCAACAGGATTGAGAACGAGGTAGGAAGTTCAGAGCAGCAAGGAAAGCCTGGAGGGGAACTTGAGAAGAGAGGTTGGAAAAGTGCAGCAAAGAGAAAGGTGCAGACCTAGCTGTTGGGTCCAGGGCCCTGAGCTGCTATCAATGTCAGGGTGGGACTGGGTTCCCCTACCGGCCCCAGAGGAGGCGGCGTACACGCACCTGGAGAGGGTTCCCAAGCCCAGCAAGGGGGCTACAGGCTGAGCAAGTGCCCCAGCGATGGCAGAAGGACTTCTGTCTGTGGAAAGACCTCTTTGGACTTTTAGTGTGAGGCAAGGTGGGCCCCAGAAGGGTGGACTAAAGGTGGTGACCTGGCCGGAGTTACCAGGCAGAGAAACTGCCGTGGTGCTGGAGCGACCATGGATGGGGGACGCTAGCCCAGCGAGAGGGCTGTGATGCCATGCCTGGCCGCCGGGGGGCACCTAACGATGAGTAGATTCATTTATGATTGGCATAGTTGGCAGGATTGAGTTCCCCCTGTGATCCGTGAGGGAAGTCTTGGTTGCTGAAGGAATCATAGAATATCAGGGTTGGAAGGGACCTCCGGAGGTCATCTAGTCCAACCCCCTGCTCAAAGCAGGACCAATCCCCAGACAGTTTTTTGCCCTGATCCCTAAATGGCCCCCTCAAGGATTGAGCTCACAACCCCGGGTTTAGCAGGCCAATGCTCAAACCACTGAGCTATCCCTCCCCCAAGCAGGTGTATCAAGGGACCAAGCTGGTCGCTGGATTTCTCACTTCAGTTTCAGGGACTGGCTAAGCAGCCAAAGCAGATCTAGGGGTTTCTCCAGCAGCTCCTAGAAAACCAACAGACGCAGAAGGAAGTGCAGGTGGAGCTACAGACGCAGCAGCAGCAATACCTGTGAGAGATCCTGCAAAGGGAAATCAACCCAGGGTCTGCTATGCCCATGGACAAAAAGAGCAGAGAAGGAGAGCATGCCTGGGCTGTGCTGAGAAGGTTAGCCCAGGGAGAAGGGCATGAGAAAGTGTACAAGCGTGGCCTAATGCCAAGATGGGAGCAAGAGTTCTTTGTTTTGGGGGCACAGAAGCAGGCCATATCAAAAGACACGGCCTGCTTAGGAAATTGCTGAGTGGCTGAACGAGGGGCCAGGGCCCTAAGAAGTTAGAAAGAAAGGAGAAGGTGTCCTCTGACACAAACCCCCATGAGGCAGGCAAGGTGGAGGTGGCTGGGGTGGCCATGGACCTTGCAGACCCTCCACCAACACACCCTGTCGGGTGCTGCAGGGAGACGAAGGACGAAATGATTGGCCCAGAGATGAAGCAGACTGGTGGAGGGACAAACACAAGGGTGGAGCAGTCCATGGTGGGTTCTCAGACCTGACCGAAAAGGTTTTGGCAGATGCAGCAGCAGTAGCAAAAAGGCAACAGAAGACGCTAAAGGCTTCAGAAGAGGCTCTGCAAGCAGCTGTTCATGAGACTGAGTGGCTGCAGGAAGAGCGTGGGGATACTGCAGAAGAGAAGGTTTGCCCCGAGCGAGCTGGCAGTGGAGCTGCAGACACTGCGCACAGGCTGTACAAGCGCGCAGCCGGTGACAACGATGAGATGAGGAGGGATGAAGCTTGGAGAAGAATAGAACTTGCCCCCGCGTGGGCTAGGTTCTAAGGAGGAGGGTATATAACGGGGGGCTTGGCCTGTGGGCTATAAAGCCTGGAGCTAGGCCAAATGGATTACAGAGTGAGCTCCAGCTGAGGGGAAACCAGGGGAAACCGCAACAAAGGTACAGGAGCAGGCCTAGCTGTTCGCTACAGGGCCTTGGGGCAGAACCTAGAATCCAGGGTAGGACTGGTTCTCCCACGGTCTCTAAGGAAGGGGATGTACAGGGCCATAGAAAGGGCTACCAAGGCCAGCAAGGGCAGGCCGAGCCAAAGTCAGGCTGAGGAAAAGCCCCCAAGGGACAGAGGATCTTGTTTCAGTTCAAGACATTTTTTGACTTTTAGTTTGGGATGAGCGCGACCCAGGAAGGAGTGGGACTAAAAGATGGTCGCCTGGCCGAAGGGCTGAGTTCCCAGCCCCAAACCTGCTGGCGGGCGTGCTAGCCCAAGAAATCTGTGACCCCAGGCCTTGAAGGAAGGGGCACCTATCGCTGAGTGAACTCTGTTACAAGCCTGCTTCCACTGTGGAAACAGCCTGGTATTGGAGAGTGGTGGGGATGGCCTGTGGGCGAGGATGGCTGGAGGGGTCATACAGGAGGGGCAGCAGGGTCCAGTGAGGAGATCAGGGAACGGGTTGTTTGCAGTCCTGCCACTGAGCGGTAACGTGATCCTGGCCAGGTCACTCTCCCACCTGGTGCCTCACTTCCTCTGTCTTTGAAATGGGGATCATCCCAACCCACATTAAGAAAGGGTTTGATCCTCTGCTCTTGCTTCCCAAATCCCTGCCCTCCTTGCCCCACACAGGCCTCTGCCCTGTTGCTCAAACTCCCATGCACATGTTAGTGCCTGTGTCACCCCCGCAACTGCAAGGTCTCATGTACAGTCTCCTGCCAGCAAACTGAAGCTGCCACTACATCCAGAATAGGAATCGCAGTTCCTGTGCGCTGCCCTGAATGGAGTCTAGACCCTGGGCATGGGGAAGGCCAACGCTCACATCCAGGTAGATCATCAACCTACTCCTCTGTCCCAGGAGCAGGAAGGCCTCTGGTTCGTGCTCCCTTCGGTAGCTGGAGCTGCTGAGTTGGGAGTGTGGTGGGCAGAGATGGGAACAGGCCATAGGATGAATCAAGTGTCAGGGGGAGACTTCCTGTGTGTGGGAGATGATGTTGCCCCTCTGTGGGGAATCCCTTCCTTGCAGATGCTGGGCTTTGGGTGCTGGACTCTGCCCGGAAGCCCAGCTCCCATCCCTAGCAGATTGGCTGTTCCCTACACTGCTGTGCACCAGGCCCTCTGCAGAGAGCTGCTCTGGGCAAGGACTACAGAGCCTGCTGTCATCCTGGCAGATGTCACCCCAGGTTCCATAATCCTGACCCCTGGTCTCCCTCCACTGGCAGGCTCTGAGCAAGGCCTGCCCAGAGAACATGGATGACGAGCTCTCGATCCTGCTGACAGCACCCCCCAGCACAGACAAACTCCAGCACATCTTGGAGGTGAGCAGAATGGGGAGGGGCAGCAGGGGTTTTACCTTAGCCCTGGGGACTCCTAGAAAGAAGAGACTGGAAAGGCAGAGAGAAAATATTGGGTATTAAAGGGCTCTTTAATCGAGCAGAGAAAGGCAGAACAAGACCCAATGGCTGGAAGGGGAAAAGAGAGAAATTCCTATGACAAATAAGGCACAAATATTCAACAGCGAGGATGATTGATCACAGGAAGAAGCTACCATGGAAAGTGGTGGATTCTCCATCTCTTGATGTCATTTAATAAAGACTAGATGCCTTTCCGGAATGTGTTTGCCCCAAAAGTAGCTATTGTGGTAGACAGGAGGCCTGTGATATGCAGGGGGTCAGATTAGATGCTCTAACGGTCTCTGCTGCCCATAAAGTCTACTCATTTCTGAGAAACCGAGTGTAGCATTGGGAGCAGCCTCTGTTTATTAAACAATCAGTTTGTCAGCACCTGCAGGACAATTTGGTTCTTAGGACTAGTGAGCATGGACTTGTCAAGAACAAATCATTCCAGACCAATCCTAGCTCCTTCTTTGGCAGGGTTAGGGGCCTAGTGGAGGTGGGTACACAGTAGATGTGATCTATCTTGGTGTTAATAAGGCTTTTGACACAGTCCCATAGGACATTCTCACAAGCAAACAGATGCTGCTTAGAACTGTCAGAGCAGCTTTTGCTGGGGGATTCTCCCAGCACTTTCCAATAGTGGGAAAGTATGAAATCTCCATTTGACTGCTGGGGACAGAGCCCAGAGGGGGCAGCAACTTACCCCAAGTCCCACAGGTCAATAGGAAACCAGCAATGGAACCCAGGAGTCCTGACTCCCAGTTCCCTGCTCCAATCACTCCAACGGAGCACACTCCCTCTCAAAGCAGGGGGACCGGACATGAGGGTCTGGTTGTAATTGCCAGCTGTGGGAGGGAGTGTGCAGCAGTGGTTAGTGAAGGGGCCTGGAAATAAGGACTGCTGGGTCTATTGGAGAGTGTCACTAGGAGCAGTGCAT
>NW_027055242.1:0-8093 GCF_011386835.1 Chrysemys picta bellii | reverse complement strand
CCTGAAATGTGAGGGCCCAAGGGCTCTAGGGGAGTGTCTCCAGCCCCACTGTTGGAAACAGAGGCCTTGGCAGGAAAAGCCACTGCCTCAGGGTTGCACTGGGAGTCAGGGATAGAGCCAAGGATGGAGCCCAGGAGTCCTTTGTCCAGGCTCCCGCACTAACCGCTAGAGGAACACTCCCTTCCAGAGCTGGGAAGTGCTAGTCTCCCTGGCTCCGAGGGTGACCTGTTGTAGTGACTGACGCATTTGCTACTTGTCCCCCATCCAAAGCCAATAACACATCTCTGTGTTGACAATCATGAGTTAGACCTTCTCAGCACCCCTCTGTCTCCCGCAGCTGTCAGGTATTCCTTGGATTATGGAGGCTTGGATGCTAACAGGACTGGAATTTGTTACTGGCTCCCTGGGTGGTTCTAGCCAATGAGGGTCTCAGTCTAGCCTCAGAGGCCCACACCCCCAGACACTAAAGATCAAGGTGGATTGATTTCATTCCAAATGATTTGTATTTGTATTTTTGAGTGATTTTCCTAATGAAAGATTGATTCTCATGAAATTCTAAGTGGTGGCCGATGACAGAACAAGGAGCAATGGTCTCAAGTTGCAGTGGGGGAGGTCTAGGTTGGATATTAGGAAAAACTTTTTCACTAGGAGGGTGGTGAAGCACAGGAATGGGTTACCTAGGGAGGTGGTAGAATCTCCATCCTTACAAGTTTTTAAAGGTCAGCTTGACAAAGCCCTGGCTGGGATGATTAAGTTGGGGTTGGTCCTGCTTTGAGCCGGGGGGTTGGACTAGAGACCTCCTGAGGTCTGTTGCAGCCCTAGTCTTCTAGGATTCTATGAATAGGTAACCATTAAAACATGCTGGTTTTGCAGGATACATAAGAACAAAAAGGTTAACTGAAACATTTTTTTTCATTTCAAACACACTGAGGTAAAGAAGTATCTCTAGTTCGTGCATTGAGCTGATTGTTCCTGGTCATAAACCTCCTTCCAGATTTTAGAGGTAGTAGCTCACATCTCCTCCTCTCTAGCGTTTATTCATATATTACAAGAGGAAAAGAAGCCTTCATTCTTTTTCAACTCCCAATCAGTTTCTTAAATTGGAATGAAGTAGCTGCATCAACTGAAATGAAGAAAATAGTCTTTTTGCACCTGCAGAAGAGGCTATTGCTGCCGAAATCTGGCTGAGTATTTCAACAACTTCTGCACCCCCAGGTGCTTAGGCCATGACTTCCAACAGTTCAGTGGTTTGACTTCCTCTGAAACTTGGCAGCAAACATGGACTTCTTCATCGATGTATTTATTTAAATGACTTTCCTAGGCTAGAGCAACTATAGGCCTTAACATAGCTTGTCATAGTTTCAAATTTTATACTTGATAGGTTTGTTTAAAAAAAAACCTTTTTAAATTTAAATTTAAAAAATCCAGTTTAAATTTAAAAAAAAAATCTCTTTGGGGGGGTTTTCGTTCTGAAAAAGCCATTGATTGGTATTCCCCTTGATTTTAGAAGAACTACTTCATTTGAGAGAATCATAAACTGCTCATATTCTCTTAAAGGAGAGGAGGCAGCAGAATTCATCATATCATAATTTGTTGCACCTTATTTGCTCAGTCTTAAACAAACAAGTGTCCAAAACTCTAGTTAGTCCCTTTTATGTAGGCCCAGCTAAGAGGTGGTAGGGGGGCAGGAATGCTGTCTCCATCCCTGAACCAGTATTAATTGCACAGGATATTGCCACAAAACCTCCATTTTACTGCCAAATTGTCTAAGCCATTCCTCTTCTGCGCTTCCTGGTTTATACGTTTCAAATCTACAAAACCTTCCCCTTGACCGTCCCTGCCCAGGCGGTGCAGCAGGCAGAGGAACCCGAGCAGTAACACTGTGACCCCAGAGGTAACTCAGCCCCCCTGTCACTCACTGACTCCACTAACCCTGAGCATCAACCCGAAGCCTGCGGCCTGCCTTGGGCATCGCTCCCACGGAAACCTGCAGGCTCATTTACTGACTTATGCAAATCACCTGTGGAGAGTTAGCTCTGACTGTCTGAATTCACTCTAAAGCAGTGGTTCCCAAACTTTAACAGCCTGTGGACCCCTTTCACTAAAATGTCAAGTCTCATGAACCCCCTCCCAAAAATGAATATTTCCAGGGATTTTCAACTTTACCTGAGTATAAATTAGAAAAGAAGTGATCTTGGAAATATACAATTTGTTTTTATGACATGCTTATTACACACTATTCATTATTAATTATTATTTATCATTACAGTATTCTTATTACATTATGAAAACGGCAACACTCTTCCAAGATCTCACTTTCGTAGCTTGTATCACTTGGAATAAGCCTGTTATAAGACAAGGCTCCTATGTTTCATCAAGGAGTATCAGATGTGAAACAAGCATAAAGGTATTTAAGAAGCCAACTTAAAGAGTTCCTCCTACACAAGCATTCAGGTCTTGAGCAGTCCAGGCAAACAACGCACATTACAACAAAGTTTAAACTTGTTCTTCATAATAATTGTAAAAACAATCCTAGCTGCCTATTTCATTTTAAAAACAGCCAAAAATATCTACCTCCCTTTCCATTTCTTATAAGGAGTCTTGAAATTTAAATCTCTTCAGTGTGATAGATATGCTTGCTTTGATCTGCTTACCTCTTGGAAGTCCAGGGGCTCTGGGCTGCTGGCCCCATGGTGCCTGGGGTCCCTAGGGGCAGCTCTGTCCGCCATTAGGGAATTTTTTCCCGAGAACCCCCTGTAACATTTCGCGAACCCCCAGGGGTTCACGAACCTCAGTTTGGGAACCACTGCTCTAAAGTCACAATGCCCTTCAGCTTACAACACCAATGTAAGGGACAAGAGGGAAGGAGGAAGAGGGAAGCAAAATGATCAAATTCCAAACACCCCCAGCGAGTCACAGATTCATAAATTCCAAGCCCAGAAGAAACCACTGCAGTCTGACTTTCTGTTTTGCTTCGGCCATAGAACGTCCCTCAAAATAATTCCCATAGGAATTAGAGCAGATTTTTTAGTAAAACACCCAATCTTGATTTTAAAACAGGCAAGTTGTGGAAAATCCAGCACAAGCCTCAGTGAATTGCTCCAAACTCTGATGTTTAAAATGCTTGCCTTTTTTCCAGTGTGTATTGGTCTAGCTTCAACTTCCAGCCATTGTCTGCTCATAACCTTTATCTGGTAAAGTGAAGAGCCCATTAGTAAATATTTGTTCCCATAGGCTCACCGCTTAACCTTCTCTTAGATTGAGCTCCTGTAGTCTGTCACCACAGGGCAGGTTTTCTAATCCTTTCATCATTCTTGTGGCTCTTCTGTGAACCCTCTCTGATTTATCAGCATCTGTCTCAAATTGTGGACACCAGAAATGGACACAATATTCCAGGAGTGGTTGCACCAGTGCCCAGTACAGAGATATCGAACCTCTATACCTCTACTTGAGAATCTGCTAGGACAGAGTCCCCTATCTTGTCCTTAGAGCCTATATTTTTTCTTACCTTCTACACAGATGATGATTTCTTTCAAAAAAATCCACACCGATATGAAAAAAAATTCCTCAGAATGTCCTCCACAACAACCGTCTCTTGGTCCTCTGAGAGAACCGCGAGATGGAGACTTGCTGCAGCAAGGCTACAGGGGGTCTCTGAGGTTCCCCCTGCCCTGCATCCCTGTCCTGCCTGGCTGTTGTCAAGGGAGCTCTGTGAGGTCACAGACGCCTCATCATCTTTGCCCAATAGGCTGAGTTCCTGCCTAAGGCCTTTGTGAAGTCACTGCCACACTCACCATTCCCTGGCAGCCTGATGCCTGCTCCTGGCCAGCCTGGTTGGATGTTTGAGCTGCACCCCGGATCTCCCCACTTGCTCATTATTGATTCTGGGGAGCAACCAGGCCACCTGGTAAAACAGCAGAGTCTGTTCCTCACCCCACACTGAGTTTTTCATAGAGGCCCAGATTGTGAAACAATTCAATCTCCTAATCTGGCCTCTATATCACGGGCTATGAAATTTCAGACTCTCAGCACCCTATTAAGCCCAATTGCTTGTAATTAACTAAAAGGACCCTTCCAGAATGAAAGGCAGTTGTGATGTGAGGACACCAGGAAACAGAGACTTCACCTCTCCCCTGGGTAATTTGTTCCAGTGGCTTGTCTCCCTCGCTGTCAGAATTAAACGTGAAATTGACAACCTTTGATAAGGGCAAAATTTATGACAATCTTTTAAATAATTTAAATAGAAGAGAAAAAAGAACATTAAGTGGAATATGTTCACTGCCAAGTTTTTCAGACAGTCGCACCACTGATGTGGTAGCTAAGGCCCTGGAAGGAAAGTTAGCTGAAATGCTAGCCTAGCTTTGGACAGCAATAACTTCCTTGAAAGGTGCAGAAAATATTGTCTTCATTTCAGTTTATTCAAATAGTTCAGTTCAATCGACTAGTTCGTTGAAATTCAAGAAAGCCATTGGGAGTTCACAAAACAGGCAAACTTGTTTTCCTCCCTCAATCTATGGATAAAAACTACGTGTGAAGGGATGGATCTACTGGTTCATCAATCTAGAAACACGTGGAGACCAGAATGTATCATTTCAGTTCACTAACCACACATCAAATTTCCTTGGTTTAAGAAATCAGTTAGTTTTAAAAGCAAAACATTTTGATACAACTTTTTTCTTATGCTTCTCTTTCTAGCTCTGGCATAACCTTGATGTGTGACCAAAGAGAGGTCACTTCTTTTCTTTTTCCCTCTGTATCATGGGGATGGAGAAAATTCTCTAAGTCCTAGCAGGAGAGAGATTTGAGCATGTCAGGCGTGTTAGGGCCCTTGTGCTCTAAAGGACAATGGATGATTGTTGTTTGGGACAAGAATCCCGACGGATTTGATACTTGTCCCCCAACCAAAGTCAATAGCACATCTCTGTATTTTCAATCATGAGCTAGACATTCTCAGCACCCCTCTAGTTCCCGCAGCCCTCAGGTGGTCCTTGGATTATGGAGGCTAAGAGAACTGGAATTTTTTACTGGCTTCCTGGGTGTTACTAGCCAATGAGGGTCTCAGTCTGGCCTCCGAGGCCCACACCCCCAGCCACTAAAGATCAGGATGGATTGATTTCACTCAAAGTTTTTTGTATTTGTATTTTTGAATTATTTTCCTAATGAAAGATTGATTCTCATGGAATTCTTAGAGCTGGCAGATGACAGAACAAGGAGCAATGACCTCAAGTTGCAGTGTGGAAGGCTTGGATATTCGGAAAAACTTTTTCACTAGGAGGGTGGTGATGCCTTTGAATCTGCTAGGATAGAGTCCCCTATCTTGTACTTAGAGCCTATATTTTTTCTTACCTTCTACACAGATGACGATTTCTTTCAAAAAAATCCAGTCCGATATGAAAAAAAAAACGCACAGAATGTCCTCCACAACAACGGTCTCTTGGTACTCTGAGAGAACCACGAGATGGAGACTTGCTGCAGCAAGGCTACAGGGGGTCTCTGAGGTTCCCCCTGCCCTGCATCCCTGTCCTGCCTGGCTGTTGTCAAGGGAGCTCTGTGAGGTCACAGACGCCTCATCACCTTTGCCCAATAGGCTGAGTTCCTGCCAAAGGCCTTTGTGAAGTCACTGCCACACTCACCTTTCCCTTGCAGGCCTGATGCCTGCCCCTGGCCAGCCTGGTTGGATGTTTGAGCTGCACCCCGGATCTCCCCACTTGCTCATTATTGATTCTGGGGAGCAACCAGGCCACCTGGTAAAACAACAGAGTCTGTTCCTCACCCCACACTGAGTTTTTCATAGAGGCACAGATTGTGATACAATTCCATCTCCTAATGTGGTCTCTATTTCCAGAGCTATGAAATGTCACACACTTTGCACCATCTTAAGCCCAATTCTTGTTGTGCCTTTCTTGGCTAGATCGAATTAGCCCTGCCCCATGATATCCGATCTCCCCGTCCTGCTGGGAGCCCCCGAGCCAGGAGCACCCCAGTAGGGGCCTCCTTGCTGTTTGTCTGCCGGGCTGGTGACAGGACTTCCTCTGCGTGGGGATATCAGATGCACCTCCAGAGGCAGTGCAGAAGTGAGTGCACTGCATCAGCCCAGCGTTGGGCTCAGGGCTTTGGCCTTGGCAGCTTCTGCTCCAGTCATGTCTCTGGGTGCCCGGACTCAGAGCTTCTGGCCCCCTGTGGCTGCAGCCAGTGCTGGGGAACTGGGCTCAGGACTTTCATGCCCCTCCCCACTCCTGCTGGCACTCTGGGTGTCCGGGCTCGGGTCTTCTGCCAGGCATCTGCAGCTGGGGCTCGGGGCTTCCCTTGCCGTTCCTTCTGGGGCTCAGGTGTCTATTTTTCTAGATGTCCCGAAAATGGTAGGAGCCAAGGTGCTCCCAAGTAGTAGGTAGGAGCTGAGGTGCTCCCAACAGCAGGAACCCTCCTGCACATCTGGGAACCTCCTCTAGCTTCAGAAAGGTTGCTGGCTGCTGCCCTTGGAGCCCAGGTCTGAAGGCACCACACACGTGAGGGTGGCCATGCTGTGACCCCTACAACAACCGCTGAACTCCCCTATTCTCCTATTTTGGTCAGGACCCCCATGGTTACAATACCATGACATTTCAGATGGAAACATTGGTCAATTTCAAGGCCAGAGGGTTTTTAAATTAGTCAAACTGAGCCCTGAATTTGGTAGGGACCTGGCTATTATGGAAGTCCTAGCAGGTTTGCACTCCCGGTTCTCCTGAAAGGCCATTGAGAATTCATGCTGCCTGAGAAACTTCCCAGAATAAGCTACCAGGACTGGGGGGGGGATGAAGGAAACCAACCAAAGCCTGAGCTAGGATGGAGAGCATTGATCCAAGCGGTGTTTGAACCCCTCCACCCCCACCTGCCTGCCTGCCGTGAAACGGACAGAGAGACACTGATTTCTATTGGTGAACTTGCTACAGACCGTGGGCTTCAGCACAAGCCATGGAGCCCATACTCTGACCTCTTGGATAAACAGCAACGTTGGCTTTTTAGAAACCTTCCCCCCAGTGCTCTGCATCCACTTGGGATTGTGCCCAGCAGAGGCTGGTGGAGGGGAGGGGAAGGCAGAGGAGGCCATGCAAATGTTGTGGCGTCTGCACTACCCCACAGACACACACCCAGCAATGCACGGGGCATAATAGCCAGGACAGTAAATGATTTGGCCATAACCTCCAAAATCCTCAGTGTTGAAAGTACAATTTATCTAGAAAACAATGGGAGGGAGGGGTTAGAGAGTTGCAGTAACCACCTGGATTTCCAGTCTCTGGCCAGGCACATCCCCCTCTCCACAGTTTTCACTGATATCTTCTCCAAACTGGTCCTCCTGAGATAATCTGAGGTCACATCCTGGCCTGCAGGGACATTGGCAGGATCTTCACTGTTCCCAGCTGCAGCATCACCCTTGTTATCCTGCCTGATAAGGATCCCGCCAGGGCTCAGCTAAATGGCATGTATCATGACAGGCTCTTTGCTGAGGGCCCTTGACAGCACCCGCACCCAAACCCCTCAACCCCAGCCCCACCCCAGAGCCTGCACCCCCAGCCGAAGCCCTCACTCTCTCCCACACCCCAACCCCAATTCTGTGAGCATTCATGGCCCTCCATACAATTTCTATACCCTGATGTGGCCCGTGAGTCAAAAAGTTTGCCCATCCCTGGTCTCAGGCCACCGAATGTTCTCAGTTACATGGCCCATGAATCTCGCCTCCATCACTCACTGGTTAAAGCTTCAAACAAGCCCCTTTGTGCTTTCTCCCATTCTGCCCCCCAAACTCGGGAGGAGCTCCCTGTAAACATCAGCAAAACGACCTCCTCATCCCAGGGATTGTTTGATTCTTCAATTATTCCCATGTCCAGCAGGCTTGCCAGCTCCTTCTGAACCTGCTGCTGCAATGTACCAGTTCTGTGGGGTGCTTTGCTGGGTGCAGGTTGTGATCCCACAGTGTTAATCTTAGGCAACTTTTGTGAGTCAGGCCTGGCCTGCTAGATAATACCTGGCAGTGATTTTGCAGCACAGTCATAACCTCTGTCTTTTCAGTTACGGTGACCTCTTCACACACCTCAATGCTCTCGAGTGGTATT
>NW_027055241.1:0-8093 GCF_011386835.1 Chrysemys picta bellii | reverse complement strand
TTATCCGAGATTAGTGGTATCTTTGGAAAACACTTAGGGTGCCGGGGTGTGAGGTGGAGCAGGGGAGACGGGCGCTCCAGCAGATTCCCCTGAAGAACACCACCCTGTCTTTCTCTGGTCAAGCTCAGACTCGCCGTGCATTGTGGAAGTGAAGACCGGATGGGTGCTGCTGGATTGACCTTGATGTGCCATGTCCTTGTGTGGATGAAGGACCTACATCTCAGGGATGGCCAGCAGCAGATGTAACACATGTGTCCAGGAATAGGCTAAACAACCTACACTGATAGGTAAGAAAAATCATGGCCATGTGTAGACATCACAGGAATTGGTGGGGATTGAACCAGGGTCCTTCAGCACAAGCCCCTCTCACTCAGTGTCAACCAATCCAGCTCCACCCACTAGATTACATCCCTGTCCATTGTCACAGAACCCAGGAGCCCTGATTCTCAGACCCGGGCCTTACATCACCAGGCCAAACCGCCTCCCATTATGGGCGTTGTAGAAGGGACCATTGGCAAAAACCCCTCTTCATTCCCCCTGTCAGAGACTGCAGCCGTGGGTGACAAGAGAATGAGCTGAGATCTCCCCTGTGGGAATCCGAGGGGCTGCACATTTGGGGTTTCACAGGGAAGGCCTCTGGCAGCCGTTGACAGAGTGTTCCTGGGAGGAGATTTTCTGTCTCTAACAAAGGGTTTCTGTTCCCCCAGATCTCAGCCGCTCAGCAGAATGCAGGAGAGCCGAGTGCTGATGGGCTAGAGGGGTCCCAGGAGTCGCTGTGCGGCAGGTGCAGTGTCTGCAGTCACCATGGGCCAAACCCTGCGCTCCAGACAACCCCAGCTGTTTCCCTGGATTGCGAAGGGGACTTTGGCTTGGGGAATCAGTTCTGGTGCCTGTGTCTACAACTGGGATGTTTTCACGAGGCTACTCAATGGTCCATGAATCACCATGCGAGCAAGGGGAGAATGGACATTAGAGAGCGAGGCTGGGACCTCTGCAGAGCTGCTGCAGTCGAGCATCCACAGCCAGAAGAGAGACGACGGGAAACACGCTTAGATGGGGGCCACAGCCGCAGCAGCTCTCTCATCAAGTTCTGCTCACGCTCTAGACAGCAGAGGCAGGACAAAGAGCCACACAGTGAGAGCCTGGGTTGCAATTAGCAATACGCCATTTTTTCAGTGGATTATGCTGTCCTGACTGTCTATTTCCTGTAAAGTCCACATCCAGCCTCCCTGGCTGACCTCAGTGGGAGTTAGGTTCTCCGTGCCCACAGGACAGGGCTGGCCTTACCATGAGGCGAACTGAGGCGGCTGCCTCAGGTGACAGACTGTGGAGGGCGCCACTAGGACCCAGAGTGTAGAAAATTGTGTCTGCTCCTGGTACATATGTATCCTCTCTGCTCTAGACGCACAGAGATGGTGGCGTGCTGGGCTGGAGGAAGGAGGGCACAAGAGATATAACAGGCAGGCAGGAGAAAAGGTGAGATGGAATAACAGAAAGCAACAGGAGCTGCAGGAAGAGAGAGGAGGAGGAGCCTCTTATGTACCTCTCCAGCACCCCCAGGAGCCTGGACTGATTAACACCAGCTTCTCAGGGAGCTTCCTGTTTCCTGCTGCTTCCCTGAACCCACTTGAGGAGAACAGGCAGTGAACTGAGGTAGTAGGAGCCAGTTAGGCCCTTAAGACGCTGATATCTTCCCTCACTCAGGTCCTGCTACCAGCCTGCTTATTTGTCCTCTGGGGCAGCATTCAGAAAAAGAAAGAAAGCAAAGGAAGCTTTTCTATCTAAGCAGGAAGGAGCTCTCCTGAGATACATAGACACAAATGTTCACGGTGAGCCTTCCGGCCCCAGTGAGGATGGGAGTGGTGAGGAGATGCCTGATCGTCCAGTTAGTCAGAGTGCAGGTGACCTGGCAGCTACTGCAGCATCCATATCTCCATCTCCAATGGATGTAACCATGCACATTCCTGAAGAAAAGTGTAGATCAGAGAAGAGTGTGGTGGAGGTGCAAGAAACAGCTGCTGCTGAGTTTAGTTCCTTAAATCTAGATGATCCAGGACGGTGGACCCACTTGAGCAGTAGCCTGAGGGACTTCCTTGTACTGCATGGGCCACAGCAGGTGAAAAACGTCATGTTCCCCAAAGACAATGACAATGTTATCTCCACACTGATATATATCTGCCTCTGGAGATTTCCATTACTTGCATCTGAAGAAGTGAGGTTCTTACCCACGAAAGCTTATGCTCCCAGTACTTCTGTTAGTCTCAAAGGTGCCACAGGACCCTCTGTTGCTTTTTAATGAAAAATATGCATCCGAAGAAGTGGGCTGTAGTCCACGAAAGCTTATGCTCTAATAAATTTGTTAGTCTCTAAGGTGCCACAAGTACTCCTGTTCTTCTTTTTGCGGATACAGACTAACACGGCTGTTACTCTGAAATGAAAATAGAAGTTTCTTTCCAACACATTACTGGCGTGAAATCCCCAATGGTGACAAAGTGGAGAGGCCATGGCTTATGTACTCAAAAACCCAGAATGCTGCATACTGTTTTTGTTGCAAACTCTTCCAGTTTAATGTTCCAGCCACATTGGGTTCTACAGGAGCAAAGGACTGGAAAAATCTGGCTAGAAATCTGGCATGCCATGAGAAGGCAGCAAATCAAGCGAGAGCATTCCATAGGTGGAAAGAACTTGAGATGAGACTAAGGTTAAAGGCCACCATAGATGATCAGCATCAAGAGAAGATTGCATCAGAGTCTCTTTACTGGCAAAATGTTCTGAAAAGGCTCATTGCAATTGTGAGAATGCTTGCTACCCAAAACCTAGCACTGCGTGGCACTTCAGATCAGCTGTATGTGCCAAACAATGGAAACTTCCTTAAAATTGTGGAGCTGATGGCTGAGTTTGATGCTGTACTCCAGGAGCATCTAAGAAGAGTCACCACCCAAGAAATGGACACACCCCACGACCTTGGAAAAATAATTCAAAATGAGATCATACAATTACTGGCAACAAAAGTCAAAGAGAAGATTGTGGCAGATCTGAAGTCAGCAAGATATAACTCTGTTATTCTGGACTGCACACCGACATCAGCCGTACGGAACAAATGACTTTAATGGTGCGTGTTGTAACAACAACAGAACCTAGTGAAAATGTCCCTGCACTGGTGGCTGTCAGAGAGCATTTTCTAGAATGTATTGACATTGATGATACTACAGGAGCTGGAACGGCAAATATGCTTCTTAAAAAGCTGGAAGATATGGGAATTGCGATAGCTGACATGAGAAGTCAGGTCTACGATAATGGTGCCAACATGAGAGGAAAGAAGAGAGGAGCGCAGACACTGATCCGAGTGTTAAACCCTCGAGCTTTTTTTGTCCCATGCAGTTCTCATTCATTGAACTTGGTGGTCAGTGATGCAGCATCAGCTTCTAGCGAGGAGCTGATTTTTTTAATAAAAGAACAGGAGTACTTGTGGCACCTTAGAGACTAACAAATTTATTTGAGCATAAGCTTTCGTGAACTACAGCCCACTTCATCGGATGCATAGAATGGAACATATAGTAAGGAGATATATATACATACAGAGAACATGAAAAGGTGGGGGTTGTATCACAGGCTGTAGGTGCTCTTCCTAATTTGAAACAGGTACGTCAAAACTGAAGATCTGAAAAACAAGTCCTAGGTTAGAGAATTGTCTTTTGTAACTATAAAAGTAACCTACAAGCTTCAACCAAAGACATGCTGGAGTCATCAGCTCATCCACACATCTTCCCAAATCTAGCCTGGGAAAGAAGATGTGCTTGACCACATTCCCAGAATGTTAACACATCCAAGGGATTGTGGACCAAAGTAGAAGCGAGTTTGAAAGCTGGTGACTCTCTCTCCCCAAAAGATGCTCTGTCCCTAGCCCTCAATTTGAATCAAAATATTTCCAGAGTAAAATTCTTCTTCAGAAGATACCAAGAGGAACTGCCCTCTTTCAAAACAGCTTGCATCTTCTATTCTCAAGGACGGCTCTCTGTGCGGACATGGACTACCAGCTTCTGTGAGGGCAGCTTGACTTTACTGCTTTGGAAATAATGGCAGAGGTGTTCATATTGAAAGAGGATGTCTTTCCTTAAAGGCAGCTTTAGCCTCATTCCTGTCAATAATTATGAGAGCTGGTGGCCATTTTGAAAGGCTGCAATTCTCTGAAGAAGAACGATTCACCATTAAAACTTTCGGAACATGTTCCCCTTGCCTATGGAGTTTTTACACACATACACATAAATTCTTATGCATTAACCATTTTAGCAGAAAATTTCAGCTTTTTCTCAAAAAATAAATAAATAAAGCTTGAATGCTGGACATTTTTATTTCGCTTCTCTGGACTTTTTCAATTCTAATATATCTTTTTTTTTTTAGATAGGGCAACCAGAACTGCACAAAGTATTCAGGGACTGAGGATACAATGTATTTATATACAGGCAATATGATCTTTTCTTTCTTATTATTTATCCCTTTCCTAATGGTTCCTAACATTAAGTTGGCTTTTTGAACCACCACGTCACTTAGTTTTCAGAGAACTGTCCACACTGACTCCCAAGATCTCTTTCTTGAGTGGTAACAGCTAATTTAGACCCATCATTTTGTATGTCTAGTTAGGATTATGTTTTCTAATGTGCATTACTTTGCATTATCAACACTGAATTTATCTGTCATTTCCTTGGCTGATCGTCCAGTTTTGTGAGGTCCCTCTTTAACTCTTTGCAATCAGGTTTGGACTTAACTATCTTGAGTAGTTTTGTATCATCTGCGAGCTTTAAAACATCCCTCTTTACCCCTTTTCCCAGATAATTTATGAATATGTTTAATACAGTTCTTTATGGAGCCCCGTTGTTTACCTCTCACCATTGTGAAAACTGGCCATTTATTCCTACCCTTTGTTTCCTGTCTTTTAACCAGCTACTGATCCATGACAGAACCTTCCCTCTTATCCCATGACTGCTTAGTTCGCTTAAGAGCCTTTGGTGATGGGCTTGGTCAAAGGTTTTTGGAAAGTCCGGGTACACTATATCCATCGGATCACCCTTGTCTATATGTTTGTTGACCTCGCTCCAAGAATCCTAATAGATTGGTGAGGCATGATTTCCCTTTATAAAAAGCATGTTGACTCTTCCCTCACAAATCATATTTATCTATGTATCTGATAATTCTGTTCTTTGCTATAGTTTCAACCAATTTGCCTGGTAATGAAATTAAACTTACTGTTGTAATTGCCAGGATCATCTCTATCATTTTTGTAAAGACCAATGCAAAAAGTTCATTGAGATTCTTCACAATGACCTTATCTTCCTTGAGTGCTCCTTTAGCACCTCAATTGTCCATTGGTTGTTTAACAGGCTTCCTGCTGCTGAGGTACTTAAAAACAACTTTCTGTTTTTGTGTCTTTTGCTAATTGCTCTTCAAATCCTTTTATGGCCTGCCGGATTTTATTATTACACTTCACTTTCTCTTAAGCTTGGTTTTCCTCTGCTAGCCTTGGGACTTGCTCATGCAAAACTCCAGGTGACTATGAAGTGCTACCTTGCTTTGAAAAGGCTGCCCCGGGTCACTGTAAACACTTGCTGGGTTGCATCACCCCATAGGAAGGTAAAATCTCCACGGGAGTCTGAACTAAGGTGGAGTTGCTATAGGAGCTCACAACGGGACACGGGGTGCTGGAGCTCCACCAGCCAGTCCCAGAGCATTTGAGGCTGTGTGTCCTGCCCTTGGGAAAAGTGGCGACCCTTTCGACAGTACTAATGAAAACGAGCTTGCATGCACAGTGATTTAGAAATAAATTACTATGTAAATTGTTTCAAAGACTATGACACTATCAATAGTGGTTTGTTAATACATCTTGCTGTGAAGGGGACATTTTCAGTTAAGTAAAATAACAGGGAAAAAGACCTAAAAAGTTCTTTTCAAAAACCACCCACTGCCCCAGATCCACCCAAGACTTAGTTCTTTGGTCATTTCCATTGAAATAGGGAGGACCTGGGTTGGGTTATTTAGGGAGAAATAAATGGATTGACACTCTGTTAAATTTTTAAAGGACATATTTTTAAAATTAATTTTAACTCAGAAATTAATTAACAGATTCACTAGCAAATTCTCAGAAAATTCATTCTTTAGTCAGGGCGTAGTGCTGTAAATATGAGGAGGACATGGCTTAAATATGTCAAGAGGGAACAGCGGGACACAGACAGATTAATTGGGGAATGCAGAATTCACACCACATTAACATTCTGTGCAGAATTTCCTCCCTTTCCCCCAGATTTGGCATTGCAGAGCTGCTGGCTGCCACTAGGGGCCGCTGGACCCAGCAGAGTCCAGCTCCCAGCTTGCACAATGGAGATGCTGCCAGGGTAGGGAGATGGAGATGAAGGGCTCCTGGCACACCCTGAAAGGAGGAGGTGACATGCAGGAAACTCCATACAAGCACAGGGCCCAGCATCAGGTTGTTTCTCCCTCTGGCTCCCTGGACTTTGGAAAGGGAGGGGTGTGAGTGTCTGGGCTTGGAAGGCTGCAGCTGGGCTCTGGGGGGTTGGAGGGGGTGCAGGTGTCTGGGCCGGGGGGCCCTGTGGCTGGCAGGTGTTTTGAAAAATTACCAAAATAATTGAAACCGGTGTGATTATATAGTGTTATTGTGACAAATTAAATACGCAGAATTTAAAAATATTGTTTTGTTGCAGAATTCCCCCAGGAGTACCCCATGGAGAAAGCTCTGTACAGTGGAGTATATTGTTGTGGTTGAGGTTTTTATTATTATGATGATTATTATGATCTGGTTTGCACAGGTTTTACATAGATGGAACTCCAGGGGATTTCAATGCAGTTCCTCTTGATTTGCATCTGTTTATAGCTGTTTAAGAGAGACCTGAATCAAATCTGACTTCAGATTTCAGTTTTCAGTGTAACGGCCTCGACACCCGCCTGTCACGAGCACCCCCTCTCTGGCCGATAAGTGCCTACGGTCACTCCGTTTGGAATGGGGCAGCACCCACTGGTTCAGATTCTCTCTTTAGAAGGACTTTGGTCTGCAGAAGCATTTGGATTCACCGGTCTTTTTATGAAATACTGGATAAACACATAGAAATTGCCAGATTGGATCAGTCCTGAGCTCCATCTAGTGCAGTATCATGTCTCTGATAGTGGCTAGTATCAGAGGTTTCAAAAGAAGGTTTAATAACCTTCAATAGGCAGCTGTGGAATAATCAGCCCTTCCCCACATCCTGCCATGATCTCTAATAATTAGAGATTGGTTTAAGCCCTGAAGTGTGATGTTTAGTATCCCTTAAGCTACTGCATCCATACACTATGCCATATAAAGCTGTCAAATCCCTCCAGTTTCTTTGCAGTTCTGCTTTAACAGCTCTCCTAGGATCTACAGACATTTCCCAACTTCTCAGCTCACCCAGAATAAGAGCTCAGACCAGCAAGGTACTGAGCTCGCTAACCCCAATCCAAGGAAACATAAGCACATGCTTAACATGCTTTAGACTGTAAGAAGCCCCATTGAAATCAAGGACTCTGGGGCTCTGGTCTCAGTTTGCACCTCCAGTTGCTACTGTAAAACTAATAACATTGAGCTACGGGCAAGTTTCAACCACATGCCAGGCTCCTTCTAGGATCCTTTGATTTTATATGTATGACCCAACAGGGCTCTCCTCAGGAATGGAGAGATTGAAGTAGTCTGAGGTATCACAGCCTAAACCCTAGGCCCACTACCTTTCAGACCCATGACGCCCAGTCAAACATTTCCCCTCTTTTCCATGCAATTTGCTCCCTTTTGCCTGCAGCTGCTGCCACCCCCTTTCTGCCCTCACCCAAACACCGTGGAGTTTTCATCTCACTCCCCTGCCCCCAACACAGCTCAGACCCAGGGCAGGGGGAAAAGCAATTCTAAAGGCTGGGGAGCCTGCTGCGTGGCCTACAGAAGCAGCGGTGTCCTAGAGCTGAGAACTGTGCAGGGAGAGGAAGGGGGCAAAAAACAGAGCCATACCCAGCTACTAGCACCAGCCATCTTAACAAAAAGCATCACTTAACCCATGACAGAATCATAGGACTGGAAG
>NW_027055240.1:0-8093 GCF_011386835.1 Chrysemys picta bellii | reverse complement strand
CCCAAATAAATCTGTTTTTACCTTGTATAAAGCTTATACAGGGTAAACTCATAAATTGTTCACCCTCTATAACACTGATAGAAAGATATGCACAGATGTCCCCCCCACCCCTGGTATTAATACATACTCCAGGTTAATTAATAAGTAAAAAGTGAATTTATTAAATACAGAAAGTAAGATTTAAGTGGTTCCAAGTAGTAAAAGACAGAACAAAGTGAATTACCAAGCAAAATAAAATAAAACATGCAAGTCTAAACCTAATACAGTAAGAAAACTGAATACAGATAAAAAGAAGAACAGGAGTACTTGTGGCACCTTAGAGACTAACAAATTTATTAGAGCATAAGCTTTCGTGGACTACAGCCCACTTCTTCGGATGCATATAGAATGGAAGTGGGCTGTAGTCCACGAAAGCTTATGCTCTAATAAATTTGTTAGTCTCTAAGGTGCCACAAGTACTCCTGTTCTTCTTTTTGCGGATACAGACTAACACGGCTGTTACTCTGAATACAGATAAAACCTCACCCTCAGAGGTGTTCCAGTAAACTTCCTTTTACATACTAGTGTCCTTCTAGTCTGGGTCCAGCAATCACTCACACCCCCTGTAGTTACTGTCCTTTGTTCCAGTTTCTCTCAGGTATCCTTGGGGGTTGTGAAGCTATCTCTTGAGCCAGCTGAAGGCAAAATGGAGGAGTCTCCCACGTGTTTAAATAGACTTTCTCATGTGGGTGGAGACCCCCTCCTCTCTCCTATGCAAAGTCCAGCTCCAAGATGGAGATTTGGAGTCACATGGGTAAATCACATGTCCATGCATGACTCAGTTTTTACCGGCAGCAGCCATTGCCCACATGCTATCTTGACAGGTTTCAGAGTAGCAGCCGTGTTAGTCTGTATCCGCAAAAAGAACAGGAGTACTTGTGGCACCTTAGAGACTAACAAATTTATTAGAGCATAAGCTTTCGTGGACTACAGCCCACTTCTTCGGATGCTATCTTGAATGTCTCCAGGAAGACTTCTTATGTGGATTGGAGCCTTCCAAGATCCATTGTTCGTTAAGTGTTTCTTGATTGGGCACTTAATTTGCACATTCCTTTCTCAAGAAGCTGACCAGATGCTTTACTAAGGCTACTTAAAAATCAAGCAAGTACACAGCCAATATTCATAACTTCGAATACCAAAATGATACATGCATACAAATAGGATAAATAGATTCAGTAGATCATAACCTTTACAGAGATATGTTACATGGCATATGTAGCATAAAATATATTTCAGTTATGTCATATATACATTCATAAGCATATTTCCATAAAGCCCTATGGGGTGCATCGTCACACCCACCCCTAACTCCCTGCTCCCGCCTCTCTTCTGATTGGCAGATGGGACAGCCATTTGGGAAAGGACTGCACAGCCTGCTAGTCAGGTCAGGTGTTACCACTGCAGTGGCACAGCGAGCCCAAAGGGAACCTGCACTGGGGGATAAGTCCAGGCAGCACAAACCTGAACTGCATATAAGAACTGGCCCCAGATTAAAGGGAAAGAGGGATGTTAATCTGAGGTTGGAAGGGGCCTGGAGACTGACTGTGATTGGTGGGCTTTGAGATCTGGGATTTATTCCCCACTCCTATTGATTGTGCTTTCCAGTGGCACTGGGGTTCTGCCAGTGCTGATGAACATGGTGGCATAAATCCATGCGTTGGAGCAACCTCGGGGTGCATTCTTGCCCCTCCAAAAGTGGAGGAGAGTTTGCAGCCATCAAGGGAGCGCACGCTGTACAAGGCAGCTCTGTCCTCTATCCCAATGCATCAGGATGGCAGTGGTCACAGAAGGAGGGGGAACTGCCTCCTCTGAATCTTTCCTTATCATGGGACTAGCTTAGGGCAAGTGCCACTAAAGTCTTCCACAGCAGTTCCCTATCTTCTCCTCTTCTCCAGGGCCATGACTCTGGCAATGCCAATGAAGTTGCTGCTTCTTTTGGAGAGTCGTTGCTGGTTGGACCCTAGCGAGAGGTGTGAGCTTATATGTAACCGGCCTCTCTGCGCTTCCTAAACTTTTGATCTACATTCATTGGTGCAGGCTAGTGTAATATTTTATGACCTTTTACCCACTTCCCAACAAATTGAGCTCAGATGAGTGGTAGGCTTGCTAGACCCTGTTTATTACAGCAGCCCCTCTCCCTCCGCCCCATGCCTGCTGATCTTTTCATTCCCTCTCTCATATCCTTTATCAATCCACAACTCAATTGGGAATACGTAAATGCCTCCGCTTGGCTCCCAGTGATACCGCTTTCTGCTGTCCGTATTCATGCCGAACATCACCTTACTCTGTGAGTGCCCCCAGTGATTTCAGTGGGACTAAGGTCTATTCAATCTGAGCAGAAATGTCATAATTGGGCCCTGATTTTCTTCAAATGCTTTCACTTCTTTCCACAGCTCTATTCCATAGCTTGTCTCTCTTCTTTTTAATGGTTGTTTCTGAATCAGAGAGTATATCATTTTCAAAGCATCTGGCCTATGGAATCCTTCATGTCTCAATCCAGAGTTTAGGATATTTGCCACAGAGGAGGAAAGGAAGAGGCAGGCCTTTAAGAATTCATAGGAAACAAATTTCTTATTAATTCAACTCTCCTCCCTTCTATCTCCTTTTCATGCAAAAATGCCCTGCGATGTGAATGTCAGGTGTGGTACCTGCTAGAAAGGACATATACACACCACACCAAAGGCCTCCCGATGGCTCAGTTATAAGAATGTTCTTGTTGATAATGGTAACCATTTTCTACATCACCGGACTCTTACTGATGGGTGACCTCTCATTCCTGCAGTAGTGAATTGGACAGCTCATGTGTATCAACATTCACCAACATAAGTAAGGTATTTGCAATGTATCTAAAGCACATATATGGCTCCAGCTACTGCAACAATTGAGTATCTCACAAGCTTTCAATGTATGTGTCCTCAGAACACCAACCCTTCCTTTCTGTTTGGCCTTTTGCTCTCAGTATTGGTCAAAGTATTCGTTCACCTGCTGCAACACTAGATAAGCTCTTGGATATAAACATAATGATGATAATAAGATATATTGGGAATGTGTAAATGCCAGCATCTGAAGACATACCTTGAAAGTCAGTTGCAATGGGCATGGTTAACAGAGAAGTATATTTTTGTGTGTGTAGAAGATAACTTAATGCTCCTTAACCCTTTTGCTGCCAAACCTGCCATTCTTTGGGAACTCTTTTCTTGCAGCCAGTGAGACTGCCACTCCAGTCCAGAGAGAGCCTTGCATTGTATCAGAGCATCTTGGCAAGACATCCAATTCCCGGCTCAGGATAGGAGGGGCTATAGAGAGAGATGACTCTTCCCAACAAGAAAGAGTTAAGTAGTGCCGCAGATTCTATGCCTTGAGCTATAGCCCACTGGAGTCAATGGCAAAGCTGTCATGGAGTTCAGCACCTTTGGATCAGGCTTTTATGCCATTGGTAAAGCCAGTGAAATCTAGGAAGTTGTTCCAGATTTATGTGTGCGCTAGTAAGCACAGGCTTTGGCTCAGTGGCTCCACTTCCACACTTCTGTGTAATATGCAAATAGCTGCTGAAATAAATGTCATATTCTGAACAAAGATAAGAGGGTTATTGTTGCGTATGTCCATAAGTCAGAGATCAAGATGTGTTGGGAAGACATAAAGAGACTCATAGAAACCTAGATTTTTTAAAGTGACTTAACCATGCTGAAAGCACCAATATCTTTATCTAGAGTTGAACTTCCTTCATAACACAGGCACAAGACCCTCACCCAGTATTTGTCCATTGAGTCCACGAATTCTGTTCAAGCGATAGAATATGATTTAGGAAGATATATTGCCTTGATTTTAAGACGTTACGTGATGGAACATCCACCATAGTAATAGGTAATTTGTTCCAATAATTAATTACCCTCACTAAGAAAAAGGTGCACCTCATCTTGACTGAGTTTATTTAGCTTCCAGCCACTGAATCTTATGCCTCTGTCTGCAGAATTAAAGATTTTTACCCTATTGGAAATCTTTGTCCCACACAGGCGCGTATATAGCATGTTTAAGTCACTTCTTGACCTTCCCTTGGATAAACTAACTAATAAAAACAAGATGTATCAGTAGAACTCATTATTTTCTGGGCCAGATCCTCATTTGCTGTCATTCGTGTAGCTCCATTGACTTCAAGCGACTTCAACGAAATTATACAACAACCTCGGGTCTGGAACTCAGTTCCTAAACCACAAGCCAATACTTGCTGTGCTAAAGAAGAATTTCAACTGTCAGCAGTAGAGCTGTGCAGAGGACAGTGATTGCCAGGGAGACGTTGTGAAGGCCAAAAGTATAACTGGGTTCAAAAAATAATTTCATAAGTTCCTGGATGATCGGTCCCTCAATGGCTATTAGCCAAGATGGTCAGGGACGCAACCCCATGTTATGAGTGTCCCTAAACTGCTGACTGCCAGGAGCTGGGAGTGGATGACAGGGGGTGGATCACTTGATAATTGCCCTGTTCTGTTCATTCTCTCTGAAACACCTGGCATTGGCCATGGTGGGAGACAGGACACTGGGCTAGATGGACCATTGGTCTGACCCAGTATGACCAGTCTTATGTTCTTAGGTGATGGGCTGGGTGATGCTTTCTGTTAAGATGGCTGATGCAGATATCTGGATGTGGCTCTGTTTTTTGCCCCCTTCCTCTGCCTACACATTTCTCAGCTCTAGGACACCGCTGCTTCTGTAGGCCACGCAGCAGGCTCCCCAGCTTTAGAATTGCTTTTCCCCCTGCCCTGGGTCTGAGCTGTGTTCTGGGCAGGAGAGCGAGATAAAAACACCGCTGTGGTTGGGTGAGGGCAGAAAGGGAGTGGCAGCAGCAGGAAGCAGAAGGGAGCAAATTGCATGAAAAAGAGGAGAAATGTTTGACTGGGTGTCATGGGTCTGAAAGGCAGCGGGCCTAGGGGTTAGGCTGTAATTCCTCAGACCACTTCAATCTCTCCATTCCTGAGGGAGCTCTGCTAGGTCATACGCATAAAATCAAAGGATCCTAGAAGGAGCCTGGCATGTGGTTGAAACTTGCTCATAGCTCAATATAATTATTACTTTTACAGTACCAACTGGAGGTGCAAATTGAGACCAGAGCCGCATTGTGCCAAAGAATGCATGCACACCTACACCATGGTGACTCACTAACTCTCTGAGGACATGTCTATACTGCAATGTAATCCCTGGGCAAGTAGAACTTGCATTAGCAGACCCTGGATTTGTTAACATAGGGTTTGAGAATCTACACTCATTTGTAACCCCAGGGTAGGGGCTCCAGCATCCACATGGCATTAAGGAGGCCCCAATCCAACCCCCATATCCCAGACTTCCTAGCACACTCCTCAAATGTGGGCACTCTATCTCTTTGTTCGTGGTGCAGTGTGGAAACAATTGATCATCCAGAGGACAAAAAAACTCAGCCTGTGGGATACTTTTGGCTGACTCCCAAAGCATGAGTCCAGTGTGGCTCTGTCTACACTGCAAACCAATAAAGAGCTTGAAACCTGGGTCTCAGCTTGACTCAGGCTCAGACCTTCTATCACTGTGGGGTCCTCAGACCGTGGGTTTGAGCCCTTGGTTAGTGCAATTTGTGTGTAGATAGAAGAGAGCTTGACTTGATCATGAGTTTGAACCCTGGGCTTACATTGCAGCGTGGACATACTGTGAGGTGTGTGGTGCTTTTGGTATTCACTGTTGTAATTTGCCATGCCCAAAAGTTTCAGCAATGGCCAGTGATTTTGGTAGCCTCTGTTTATGGGTGCCCAACTTCAGTCCCCTCGGTCCTGATTTCCAGAAACTCCACCACTCCAGCTGAGGTGAACGGGAGCTGTAAGTACTCAGCACTTAGGAAAATAAGGTCCAAGGTCTTTTACGTTGAGATCCCAATAACCGTGGCATTCACAATCAACGACTATCCTTGAAAATGTGTCTGTATATGTTTGGTCAGCTAAATTACCTGGTCTTTAATTGTGTGACTCCTAAATTCACAAAGAGTTGTGTGTGGGACTCTTGATGTGAGTACTCAAGAAATATCAGATCCCACTGAGCATTCACGACATTCTCCCTTCCAACAAACACAGGTTGAATATCATTTCACGCACACAAATGTCTCCCAAAAAACAGAGGAGTTGGGCTGTGGATCTGACTGAAGCAAAATCACAAAATTTAATTGAACAAATATCTGTCAACGTTTTTGGACATTAAAACCCATCCTGGTCATTGCTCATGAATCCATTGTTGCAGTGCGAACTTTTCCCTTTTATGCAGTAATTCTAAGCAATATTTAAATCAGCCTCTTACATCTTACACTGAAAAATCAATTTCAAAGTATTTTATTATAGGCACATGGGAGCAAACCATCATTTAATAACCGACATGGCTTTTTTATGCACATAAGGCCTCTAGTCAGGAACGCATCTCTCTTCAAAGCAGCACCTAAATACCTGTTTAACTTTAAACATGTGCTTAAGCCCCACTGAAGTCAAAGGGAGACAAACCTAAACATGTGCTTAAGGACTTTCTGCATCAGAGCCAATGGGCAGGTCTACGCTACGGGGACTGGTTGATCTAAGCTACACAATTTGAGTTACGTTAGTAGCGTAACCCAAGTTGACATGGCTTAGATCTACTTACCACAGGGTTCACACTGCGCTGGGTCGACAGAAGAAACTCTTCCATAGACTCCCCTTACTCATCTCATTCTGGTGGAGTACCGGAGTCAAAGCCAGAGTGACAGTCTGTCGATCCAGTGCGTCTTCATTAGACCTGCTAAATTGTCCCCTGGTGGATTTATCGCTTCAGCATTGCTCCACCCCGTAGTGCAGACAAGCCCTATGTGTGCAGAGAAGCCATTGAAGGATTGGGTTGTCCTATTATGGCACCCTTTGGGGGAAAATGGGCCCTCAATTTTGTCTCTATTGATCTCCTCAGGGCGTCCTTCACATCCTTGTTCCTCAGACTGTAGATGAGGGGGTTCAGCATGGGGATCACCACCGTGTAGAACACGGAGGCCATTTTGTCTGTGTCCAGCGAGTAGCTGGCGCTGGGTCAGAAATACATGAAGAGAATTGTCCCATGGAACATGGAGACAGCCGTCAGGTGGGAAGTGCAGGTGTAGAAGGCTTTGCGCCTGCCCTCGGTGGAGCGGATCCGCAGCACAGTCACAATAATTAAGATGTATGAGATGAAGATGGTCACAATGCTGATCACCTCAATCAGACTGCCAAAGAGGAAAACGAGTAGCTGATTGATGGAGGTGCTGGAAGAGGAGAGCTTTAGAAGTGGGTTGAGATCACAGAAAAAATGATTCAGGATATTGGAGTCACAATAGGATAATCTTAGCAAACCGCTGGTGTGTATCACAGAGTTCAGGAAGGCCCATAGATATGAACCAGCCACCAGCTGTAGGCAGTGCTTTGGGGACATGATGACCATATACAGCAGCGGGTTGCAGATGGCTACATAACGGTCATACGCCATTACTGCCAGCAGAAGGCACTCAGAGATGACAAACAATATGAAGCTAAAATATTGGATGATGCAAGCTGGATAGGAAATAGCTTTCCTCTCGGCTAAGAAGCTCATCAGCATCTTGGGAGTGATGACTGTGGAGTAACAGGCATCCACGAGCGATAAATTCTTGAGAAAGAAGTACATGGGGGTGTGGAGTTGGGGGTCGATCCTGATTAAAACCATCATCCCCAGATTCCACACCAGGGTGATAATATAGATCACTAGGAACAGCACAAAGAGGGGGACCTGCAGCTCCAGACGATCTGTCACTCCTGTGAGAATGAACTCGGTCACTGCCGTACAATTTCCTCCAGCCATTCATTCAGCCTTGGGCGCTAGCTGCGGGATCAACCATAAAGGAAGGCATTCGTTCTTGTGCAAATGGTGTATGCTAATATAAAGAACTGTGGTCATATGCGTAAAGACCCTTTATCTCTAGGAAAGTGCATTACCCTGCCATTTAGTCTGATTTACACATTTTGACCTGTATTCTGTTGATATTTTAATTTCACTTATTAGTGTAGCCTCACAGA
>NW_027055239.1:0-8116 GCF_011386835.1 Chrysemys picta bellii | reverse complement strand
GGGGATAGATTTGAGCCTCCTGCCCTCCCCCCAGCTGGGGTGGGGCAGGGATGCTGGTCTGAGTCTCTAGCCAAAGTGGCAAGCCCCCTTCCGTGTCAGCGACTTCGAGGGGGGGCTGCGCAAGTCCAGTGGGGTGCCTCACCCCAGCCCTGTGGGGCCTCTCTCTGGGGTGGGGGAGCAGGGAGCCCTGGCCCACTCCTGTGAGCCTGTGGGTCCCGTCCCCCTGGCTGTCCTGCTCTTTCTTCTCTCATGGCTCTAACTGTCCGAATGGCTGCACCTTGCGAGAGGGCGGGAGAAAACGCCTGAGATGTGCCGGCCCTCGGGTGCCAGGCGCCGGCCTGGGCGGGGCCTGACTTCCACCCGTGTTATATGCTGGTCTAGGGGCTGAGCTCAGGCCAGGCTAGCTAATCCCCGGGCCAATGCAGACTAGGATGAGCAAGCAGAGGATTTAATGGAGGCAAATAACTGAGCGAATGCTGGTTCCGCTGCAGGAAATTCTAATCCCAAACCAGATCGATTCCAGCTTTGTGTCTGTACAGCCCCTAGCGCGGGAGCGCCTGGTACGGGACTGAGGAGCTTGGGTGCTATTGCAGAGCAGAGAGCTGAGATTATTGATGCTTATTTCTTTAAATCCTGCCTATGGTACCCTAGCTCGTGGGACTGCTTTGTGTCCCCCTCTTGAGGTGTCACGGGGTTCAGCTCTGCCCTCCGTCTGTTCCTCAGACACTGCCTTTAGACTAGCAAAGGCCAGTGAGGCTGGCTCCTGCAGTGGTTGGTTGTGCAAAGTGCCAGTCCCAGGTGCTGCCGAATTCCTGGGTTCTAGGCCCGGCTCAGCCGCTGCCCTGCTGGGGGGTTTTAGGCAAGTCACACTGTGCCTTTCTGTGGCTCAGTTTCCCCATATGTAACCTAGAGAGAACAATCCTGAGCACTTGGTAAAGTGCCTTGAGATCTCTCGATGGAAGCACTGTCGGAGCCAGGGTTTAGCACTGTTCAGCTCCGGGAGTCCACAGACCGTGACTAGAGGTCAGGGCCTGATAGTCAAACACGGGCCCTCTGAGCTCCTCCTGCTTGGGGGGGCCCCCTCTAGCAGGTTCTGCGGGGGGGCCTTCTAGCAATATGGAAGCTGCTTGGTGTCGGGCACGCCCTGAGGGCAGACGAGGTAGTGGAATGATCACGTCTGACCTTAAATTCTAGGAATCTAGCCTGGCTCATGGCCGTTCCCAAATATCCAGTTAGCTGTGATAGACCCCAGATGCTGCCCTTCATGGGGGAAACCGGCTCAGTTCCAAGGTGGTGGCCAGGATTTCTATCTCCAAGACCAGCATATAACCCCTGCGCCCCGCTCAGCCAGCCGCGTGCCGAGCACCAGCATCACCACTGCTCTGTGTCCTGTTGTCTGTCAGTGCGATGCGAATGACCAGAAAAGCAAACTGCACAAAAACGCTCTCTTCCCGTTTGACCAATTTGCAGGCCATGGGTTCTAACGAAGAAGGTTCAAAAATAATTCAATGAGTGTCAATACTGCAACTTCACGGTGCAGCTAAGCCATCCGGCGGGTAGGTGCACGGATCGGACCGTAAGCTCCCTTCCACACTAGATTGTTGCCTGTCTGTTTGATAATGTTACCTTGCTTCTTGGGGGCACAAATCCCAGGACCGCTGGCGAGGTCCAGACGGCAGCTCTGCATTCGTAACTTTCCCGAGCCGCAGGAGGCTGTGCCCTCCCTTCCAGGCTAGGGCCTGGTGACCGGTCTGATTTTCCTTGCTATCACGATTTTTTGTTGCTGCTGCTGCTACTTGATTTCTGCCAATTCTCTCTCAATCCACCGTTTAAATTCCAGGTTACTAAGCAAAAGTTGATGATAAAGAGACCCTGTGTCTCTAATGCAAGCTACTCAGAACTGTCTCGCAAAGGTAACTGACTCCAGCGCACCCAATCTCGCCTGCAGTTGTCGGTGAACCCCATCCTGTTTTGAATGTGTGCTCTAACCCCCCACTGCAGGCTCTGACAGAGGGCTCCCCCCATATGCATGCTGATCCACAGAGACCTCAGCACTGCTGAGCCCACGCCCCCATGGGACAGCTCATATGTCCCTGCCAAGAGGGTCCGGCCGCTCCAGAAGGGCACGGCAGGGAGTCTGTGCCACAGACCCCCAGCAGGGTCTGCTGGGAGCGGCTGCTGCATGCCAGCTCGCATGCTGGGGTGCCAGTGGGAACGGGGGATGGACCGAGTAACCCCCAAACCCCAGTGTGCTGGATTCCTCTCAGACTCCATCCAGGAGCGGGCAGCCGGTGGTTCATGTCTCAAAGGGTCCCCAACCCATGCTGCTGGAGCCATTAGAACAGGCCAGCTGCCCGGCCCATACGCCCCCCAGCCACTCCTCTGCACAGCCTGGTTCACAGCCCACCCCTGCTATGTCACTGGCTCCATGCTCTCCTGCTAAGCAAGGATGAGCCTGCAAGTGCTCCCCCGATTCGCTGGGGGGCGCCTCTCAACCCTCCGGCCTGGTGCCGTCCAGCAGTCAGCCGCCGCCCCCCCCCCCCCCCCCCCGCAGCTGCGGTTCTTTGCCGTATTGATGCCCGCAGTGATGTCTTGCTGTTACCATGTGCTAAAAACGTTGAACCCTGTTTCTCTCGGTCCACAGTTGAGATCAAGCCCCTGGAAAAGCATAAGTATCGGCCCATGCAAGCGGGCCGAGTGCCAGGCTCTGGTAAAAACCCAAAGTCACTTTAGAGCATAGCCCCCACAGTATCCTGGTGCCCGGACAGCCCCTGGTCCCAGCAGCTCTCTGCCTGTTAGCCGGGCCGGGAGGGACAGGGCCCGGGTCCAGGTCTGGATGGAACGGGCTCTGTGCAGACCTGGCAGCAGAGGTTGCCAGCGCCCGTCCTGGTGAGGGACTAGCTCACCCACCCCACGTGTGGGGAATCCGGGCTGCTCGCCCCGCCCCTCTCACGATGGCATGTGGGGAGCGGTCAGAGCAGCAGCCCCCACTCCGCGGTGCTTGGTGGTTGACAGCATTGAGCGGCTTGCTTTGTGCTACCCATGGCTTTCCCCAGCTGCTGGCAACAGTTTGTCCCCTCTGGGGCGCTGGGCATGCCTTGTCCACCTCCTATTCCTTCAGGCCTCCATGGGGCCACTTGTCTGGGAGGGGGCAGCAGTCCCAAATGTCTGTCACCTCAGCAGCTGCTCAGGGCCCCATCTCTCCCAGGCACAGGGGGCAGGTTTGATCCCTGTGGGGAGGAGGTGACCCCAATCCTGCCCCGCCAGCCCTTCCAAGCAGGGCGCAGGATCCCAGTGTGTTAATGAGGACGGCTGCCCCCTTCTGTTCCTGGATTCAGGGTTCCCTTGAGCCAAGCCTCCAGGCACAGTGGGTGGTGTTGTGTCCCAGCTGTGTGTGGTGTCAGTACAACGGAAGGAGGCTGTCAGCCGCTCAGTGTGTCCCTGGCATCTGGAGGAGCAGGCTCGGGCGGGGGATCTGAGCAGGGTTGGGATTGCTGCCAGGGCACCCTGTAAACCCCCCCCTCTCCACCCCCCACCCCCCCAGTCTGGATTGCCTGACTCCCGAGTGCTCTGAACCCTGGAGAGGCAGGGACTCCGACCACTGCTTGCACTGGCCTCCCAGACAGACCACAGCCCGAACGGGTGAGAAGGGCTCTGGGCAGGGTGCCAAGCCCAATGGGCATCCTGTCTTGGCACACCTCTGCCAGCCCCTTGCCTGTCCGAGTGCCTCACCACCACCTTGCCCTCTGGTTGGGCATGACTTTAGCTGGAAGGTGGGGGGTGTCTCGGAGTGTGAGCAGAGCAGTTGGGTTGGGGGGCTGGGCTCTGGGCGGGGTGGCCCCGGCAGTGGAGGCCAGGGCTGTGACCGCACTCTGAGTTAATGCTTCTACAGGTGAGGACCACAAGACAGAGCCATTAAAGCAGACGGCCTTGTCGAGCGTATGTAACACCCACCTGCCTCTCGGGTTCTTTATTTGACCGTATCTTGCTCTGGAGCCATTGGTTTCCCTGTGACACCCCCCTTTCGATTTTGGCCTGACGGGCGGCTGGTCCAAAACTACACCCCACCTCTTCCTGGCTCCGTGGCTACAGCCAAACCTTGCCAAATCCGGGGGAAGGGAGGCTGGAAAAGCAGATCCTCCAACCAGCTGAGCGGGACGAGGGCAGGAAGGGCCAGTCACTCAGCACAGTATCTTAGCGATGGGGGCTCTAGGGAGAGCAGGGCACAAGCCGGCGGAGCTGCCCTGGTGGATCAGTGGGAGGCAAGCTGGCTGGGTGGGCTCGTTGGGCTGGGATGCCCGGGGGCCGGTGGGTACCAGGCGGACGTTTGGCAAGGTGTGGCTGTAGCCCTGTGTTGAGGATGCTCTAGGGAGGGAGTCTGGAGCCCTTGGTGGGCCGGGTCCTAGGCCCGTTCAGAGCCGCCGCCTCCCCCCCCAGCGTCACACTGCATGAGCGCGCGGTCTCTGTGTGCCGCTGGCCTGTGCCCTCTGGCTCTAACGCCCCGTGTCTCTCCTTCCCTCCCCTGTCTCTGTCCCTCTTCCCCCAGACATCCGGCTGCGGGTGCGTGCCGAATTCTGCCAGCACGAGCCGGTCCTGCGGCAGAACGTGCTGTCCAACAAGCAGCACCGGCTGGAGCGCCAGTTCGACATCTTCGGCCAGTCCAACACCATCCTCAAGTCGCGCGACCTGGGCTCCATCATCTGTGACATCAAGTTCTCGGAGCTCTCCTACCTGGACGCCTTCTGGAGCGACTACATGAACGGCTCACTGCTGGAGGCCCTCAAGGGTGTCTTCCTCACCGAGTCCCTCAAGGACGCCGTGGGGCAGGAGGCCATCCGGCTGCTGGTCAACGTGGACGAGGATGACTATGAGGAGGGGCGCCGGCTGCTGCTGGAGAGCCTCGGCCCCCAGTGACGGCCCCTGCGGGGCGGGGGCACAGCCTGGCCTCTGGGGAACTCGGCCTGGGTATGTAGCTCTTCCTACCCTTCCTGGGTGTTAGCCGGCCTCTTCTACCTGGGAGCTAGCCACACGCAAGCACTGGGTCCCCCACCGCCGTGCTAGCCACCATCCCCCCCCCCCGTTTTTTCTCTCTCTCTACACACACAAACACACACACACACACATCCACCCCACCCCCGTGCTAGCCACAGTCACCCTGGGTGCTAGCCGCAGCCTCCTTGTGTGGTAGCCCTCCTGCCCCAGCCCCGGCTGCTTCTGGGTGCTAGCAGAGGAATCCGACCAAGGTGGGGTAGGGAGGCATATTGGTGGTGGTGGTGGGGGGGGGGGGGGGTCCCTCTGCCATTGCCCTGAGTCCTCCCCCTGCGTCTGCCCCGCCCCTGGCACTTACCCCCCCCCCCCCCCTTCTTCTCTCCTAGGTCTCGGTCTGTACTTTTTTCTGAGCCACTGGCGCTCATCCACTTAGGACACGGAGGCTCCTGAGAACAGCCTGACCCCGTCTGGGTGCTGCCACGGGGCAAACCTCTGCCCGCCTGCAGGCCTCCGACTGAGCCCCCAGCCAGGGCTGGGCCGAGCACTGGACTCAGTATTGGCGAGGAGGCGGGACAGGCAGCTCCAGACGCACAGGGCGTGGGGCCGGCTCGCCGTGGCTCCGTCCCCGGGCAGGGGCGCAGCTCACAAGGAGACTGGACCTTGAATTATTTTTAGGACACACACCTGGTTTTCCTGCGGGTGGAACGTGGGAATCGGAGAGTCACTTTCCTGAGGGAGGTTTTCCTGTGCTCTGGGTATTTGTACATAATATAAATATAGCGCCGGGGGGGGGGGGGGGGGTGCGGACAGGGCTCAGGCAGCGGCTGCAGGAATCTGTCCTCTGAGTGTGGGGGGGGGGGGGGGGGGTCAGCTGGTGTAATTATTTAAAAGAAGATGGTATTTTTTTAAGCAAAAGATGGGGAAAAAATGAAAAAAAAAATAGTCCAACCTGATCTTTTTCACAAATGGTTTTGCAGCGTCTTGTATCGGGAGGGGAAAAATCAATAAAACAAAGAGAATTTGTAGAGGAGACTCTTCTTGAACTGAAAGTGTCTGTTCCTTCTCCGCCCGCCTGGGCCGGGCCCCGGGCCTCCCGGCTCCCGCTCTCCCCGCCCGCCCGCTGGGCCGGGCCCTGGGCGTCCTGGCTCCCGCTCTCCCCGCCCGCCCGCTGGGCCGGGCCCCGGGCGTCCTGGCTCCCGCTCTCCCCGCCCGCCCGCTGGGCCGGGCCCCGGGCCTCCCGGCTCCCGCTCTCCCCGCCCGCCCGCTGGGCCGGGCCCCGGGCGTCCTGGCTCCCGCTCTCCCCGCCCGCCCGCTGGGCCGGGCCCCGGGCGTCCTGGCTCCCGCTCTCCCCGCCCGCTGGGCCGGGACCCAGGCGTCCCGCTGTAGTACGGGGGAAGTGAGGTGGCGCTGGGTCACCTGGAAGGAGGCTGTGCTGAGCTGCCCTTTCCCATGTCCCGTGCAGGCCTTTGGAGAACAGCGCCAGGCAGGTGCCAGGGGACGTGCTGCCTTCAGCCCAGCTGTTGGGCTGCAGTGCCCTGGTTCTTCCGCAGGATGGGGGCGTGTCACCTTCCCCTGCTCTTCCCTTCACCTCTCCAGGCTGAAGCCCGTGTGGCTGAAAGCTGGGGTGTCTGGGGAGCCACGGCTCCCAAGGGGGGTCCCCTCTGGCCAGAGGGAATTGCTGTAATTTGATTTCCTAGGCATGCCTCAGTTTCTCTCTGTACTTTGCATTGCGGAAGGGTTCCCAAGTTGCTCTTGGAGCAGAGACAGAACACCCCATGGGTCCAGCTTTGCCAGGGTCCCGACAGCAGCTGGGGCCAGGTGCTCCAGAGGGAGTGGAGTGATCCACGCCCAGCGCCGGGCAGGCAGAGGCTAGGGACACATGGGGCATGGGGCTGGGTCCTAGGCATGTAAAGAGGGTTTTAAAAATTGTAACCGTGTAATCTATTAAAATGGTCAGTTTAACGGTTAAGGAGTTAACATAGGGAACTAGGGGGGTGGGGTTGCTGTAGTACCCCCACATTTTATGTGGGGTACCACCACTGCTGCCCTGAGGGCACAGGGCCGCCAGCGGAGTTTAATCGTTAAGCAAAACTGATCATAGTGATGCTTATCGGTTAACCAGTTAAACTTTTACATCCCTGTTGGGTCCCTGATCATCCTGGCTAATAGCCAGTGGTGGACCGATCCTCCCGGAGCTTATCCTTTCTTTCTGAACTCCGTTACAGTTTTGGCCTTCACAACATCCCCTGGCAGTGAGTTTCCACAGGTTACTGTGCTACAGGAAGAAATACGTCCTAATTGATCTTTTCTGAGATGGGGGTGAGCAGATTGCATGCCGTGTTCAAGGCCTGCGTGTACCTGGCATTTATATAGAGGCATTATATTTTCTGTCTTATTATCTCTCCCTTTTCTAATGGCTCCCACTATTCTGTTTGCTTTTTTGACGGATGCGGCAGTGGATGTGTTCAGAGAACTGTCCACAGTGACACCAAGATCTTTCTGAGTGGTAACAGCTCATTTGGACCCCGTCTTTGTGTGTGTGTAGCTGGGATTATGGTTTCCAATGTGCATTACTTTGCACTTAGCATAATCATTTGCCTTTTTGTTGCCAGTCACCCAATTTGGCGAGATCATAGAATCCTAGAGATCCCTTTGTAGCTCTTCGCAGTCGACTTTGGTCTTAACTATCTTGAGTAATTTTGTATCTTTGGCAAATTTTGCCACCTCACTGTTTACCCCTTTTTCCAGCTCACTTGTGAATATGTTGAACAGCCCTGGGCCCAGTACAGAGCCCTGGGGGACCCTGCTATTTACATGTCTCCACTGTGAAGAATGACCATTTGTCCCTACTCTTTGCTTCCTGTCTTTTAACCAGTTACTGACCCATGAGCGGGACCTGTCCTCTTATCCCTGGCAGCTTCCTTTGCTTAAGAGCCTTTGGGGAGGGCCCTTGTCAAAAGCTTTCTGAAAGCCCATGTACCCGATAGCCACTGGCTCCCCCTTGCCCACACGCTCACAGAATTCTAGTAGATGGGTGAGGCGTGATTTCCCTTCACAAAAGCGGAGTTGACTCTTCCCCAACAAATCGTGTTCATCCACGTCTGACCATTCTGTTCTTTACTAGAGT
>NW_027055238.1:0-8117 GCF_011386835.1 Chrysemys picta bellii | reverse complement strand
TGTCTCTAAGGGGCCACAGGTCTGTGACACCAGGCACTGCATCTCTAGCAAACCAAGTTTGCTAGTCTCTAAGGGGCCACAGGTCTCTGACACAAGGCACTGCATCGCTAGCAAACCAAGTTTGCTAGTCTCTAAGGGGCCACAGGTCTCTGACACAAGGCACTGCATCGCTAGCAAACCAAGTTTGCTAGTCTCTAAGGGGCCACAGGTCTCTGACACAAGGCACTGCATCGCTAGCAAACCAAGGTTTGCTAGTCTCTAAGGGGCCACAGGTCTCTGACACAAGGCACTGCATCGCTAGCAAACCAAGTTTGCTAGTCTCTAAGGGGCCACAGGTCTCTGACACAAGGCACTGCATCTCTAGCAAACCAGGTTTGCTAGTCTCTAAGGGGCCACAGGTCTGTGACACAAGGCACTGCATCTCTAGCAAACCAGGTTTGCTAGTCTCTAAGGGGCCACAGGTCTGTGACACAAGGCACTGCATCTCTAGCAAACCAGGTTTGCTAGTCTCTAAGGGGCCACAGGTCTGTGACACAAGGCACTGCATCTCTAGCAAACCAGGTTTGCTAGTCTCTAAGGGGCCACAGGTCTCTGACACAAGGCACTGCATCTCTAGCAAACCAAGTTTGCTAGTCTCTAAGGGGCCACAGGTCTCTGACACCAGGCACTGCATCTCTAGCAAACCAGGTTTGCTAGTCTCTAAGGGGCCACAGGCCTGACACCAGGCACTGCATCTCTAGCAAACCAGGTTTGCTAGTCTCTAAGGGGCCACAGGCCTGACACCAGGCACTGCATCTCTAGCAAACCAGGTTTGCTAGTCTCTAAGGGGCCACAGGCCTGACACCAGGCACTGCATCTCTAGCAAACCAGGTTTGCTAGTCTCTAAGGGGCCACCCTGACACCAGGCACTGCATCTCTAGCAAACCAGGTTTGCTAGTCTCTAAGGGGCCACAGGCCTGACACCAGGCACTGCATCTCTAGCAAACCAGGTTTGCTAGTCTCTAAGGGGCCACAGGCCTGACACCAGGCACTGCATCTCTAGCAAACCAGGTTTGCTAGTCTCTAAGGGGCCACAGGCCTGACACCAGGCACTGCATCTCTAGCAAACCAGGTTTGCTAGTCTCTAAGGGGCCACAGGCCTGACACCAGGCACTGCATCTCTAGCAAACCAGGTTTGCTAGTCTCTAAGGGGCCACAGGCCTGACACCAGGCACTGCATCTCTAGCAAACCAGGTTTGCTAGTCTCTAAGGGGCCACAGGTCTCTGACACCAGGCACTGCATCGCTAGCAAACCAGGTTTGCTAGTCTCTAAGGGGCCACAGGCCTGACACAAGGCACTGCATCGCTAGCAAACCAGGTTTGCTAGTCTCTAAGGGGCCACAGGTCTCTGACACCAGGCACTGCATCGCTAGCAAACCAAGTTTGCTAGTCTCTAAGGGGCCACAGGTCTCTGACACCAGGCACTGCATCTCTAGCAAACCAGGTTTGCTAGTCTCTAAGGGGCCACAGGTCTCTGACACCAGGCACTGCATCTCTAGCAAACCAAGTTTGCTAGTCTCTAAGGGGCCACAGGTCTCTGACACAAGGCACTGCATCGCTAGCAAACCAAGTTTGCTAGTCTCTAAGGGGCCACAGGTCTCTGACACAAGGCACTGCATCTCTAGCAAACCAAGTTTGCTAGTCTCTAAGGGGCCACAGGCCTGACACCAGGCACTGCATCTCTAGCAAACCAGGTTTGCTAGTCTCTAAGGGGCCACAGGCCTGACACCAGGCACTGCATCGCTAGCAAACCAGGTTTGCTAGTCTCTAAGGGGCCACAGGTCTCTGACACAAGGCACTGCATCTCTAGCAAACCAAGTTTGCTAGTCTCTAAGGGGCCACAGGTCTCTGACACAAGGCACTGCATCTCTAGCAAACCAGGTTTGCTAGTCTCTAAGGGGCCACAGGTCTGTGACACCAGGCACTGCATCTCTAGCAAACCAAGTTTGCTAGTCTCTAAGGGGCCACAGGTCTCTGACACAAGGCACTGCATCGCTAGCAAACCAAGTTTGCTAGTCTCTAAGGGGCCACAGGTCTCTGACACAAGGCACTGCATCGCTAGCAAACCAAGTTTGCTAGTCTCTAAGGGGCCACAGGCCTGACACCAGGCACTGCATCTCTAGCAAACCAGGTTTGCTAGTTTCTAAGGGGCCACAGGCCTGACACCAGGCACTGCATCTCTAGCAAACCAGGTTTGCTAGTCTCTAAGGGGCCACAGGTCTCTGACACAAGGCACTGCATCTCTAGCAAACCAAGTTTGCTAGTCTCTAAGGGGCCACAGGTCTCTGACACAAGGCACTGCATCTCTAGCAAACCAGGTTTGCTTGTCTCTAAGGGGCCACAGGTCTGTGACACCAGGCACTGCATCTCTAGCAAACCAAGTTTGCTAGTCTCTAAGGGGCCACAGGTCTCTGACACAAGGCACTGCATCGCTAGCAAACCAAGTTTGCTAGTCTCTAAGGGGCCACAGGTCTCTGACACAAGGCACTGCATCGCTAGCAAACCAAGTTTGCTAGTCTCTAAGGGGCCACAGGTCTCTGACACAAGGCACTGCATCTCTAGCAAACCAGGTTTGCTAGTCTCTAAGGGGCCACAGGTCTGTGACACAAGGCACTGCATCTCTAGCAAACCAGGTTTGCTAGTCTCTAAGGGCCACAGGTCTCTGACACAAGGCACTGCATCTCTAGCAAACCAAGTTTGCTATTCTCTAAGGGGCCACAGGTCTCTGACACCAGGCACTGCATCGCTAGCAAACCAAGTTTGCTAGTCTCTAAGGGGCCACAGGTCTCTGACACAAGGCACTGCATCTCTAGCAAACCAAGTTTGCTAGTCTCTAAGGGGCCACAGGCCTGACACCAGGCACTGCATCTCTAGCAAACCAGGTTTGCTAGTCTCTAAGGGGCCACAGGCCTGACACCAGGCACTGCATCTCTAGCAAACCAGGTTTGCTAGTCTCTAAGGGGCCACAGGTCTCTGACACAAGGCACTGCATCTCTAGCAAACCAGGTTTGCTAGTCTCTATAGGGCCACAGGTCTCTGACACAAGGCACTGCATCGCTAGCAAACCAAGTTTGCTAGTCTCTAAGGGGCCACAGGTCTGTGACACCAGGCACTGCATCTCTAGCAAACCAAGTTTGATAGTCTCTAAGGGGCCACAGGTCTCTGACACAAGGCACTGCATCGCTAGCAAACCAAGTTTGCTAGTCTCTAAGGGGCCACAGGTCTCTGACACAAGGCACTGCATCGCTTGCAAACCAAGTTTGCTAGTCTCTAAGGGGCCACAGGTCTCTGACACAAGGCACTGCATCTCTAGCAAACCAGGTTTGCTAGTCTCTAAGGGGCCACTGGTCTGTGACACAAGGCACTGCATCTCTAGCAAACCAGGTTTGCTAGTCTCTAAGGGGCCACAGGCCTCTGACACAAAGCACTGCATCTCTAGCAAACCAGGTTTGCTAGTCTCTAAGGGGCCACAGGTCTGTGACACAAGGCACTGCATCTCTAGCAAACCAGGTTTGCTAGTCTCTAAGGGGCCACAGGTCTCTGACACAAGGCACTGCATCTCTAGCAAACCAAGTTTGCTAGTCTCTAAGGGGCCACAGGTCTCTGACACCAGGCACTGCATCTCTAGCAAACCAGGTTTGCTAGTCTCTAAGGGGCCACAGGCCTGACACCAGGCACTGCATCTCTAGCAAACCAGGTTTGCTAGTCTCTAAGGGGCCACAGGCCTGACACCAGGCACTGCATCTCTAGCAAACCAGGTTTGCTAGTCTCTAAGGGGCCACAGGCCTGACACCAGGCACTGCATCTCTAGCAAACCAGGTTTGCTAGTCTCTAAGGGGCCACAGGCCTGACACCAGGCACTGCATCTCTAGAAAACCAGGTTTGCTAGTCTCTAAGGGGCCACAGGCCTGACACCAGGCACTGCATCTCTAGCAAACCAGGTTTGCTAGTCTCTAAGGGGCCACAGGCCTGACACCAGGCACTGCATCTCTAGCAAACCAGGTTTGCTAGTCTCTAAGGGGCCACAGGCCTGACACCAGGCACTGCATCTCTAGCAAACCAGGTTTGCTAGTCTCTAAGGGGCCACAGGCCTGACACCAGGCACTGCATCTCTAGCAAACCAGGTTTGCTAGTCTCTAAGGGGCCACAGGCCTGACACCAGGCACTGCATCTCTAGCAAACCAGGTTTGCTAGTCTCTAAGGGGCCACAGGCCTGACACCAGGCACTGCATCTCTAGCAAACCAGGTTTGCTAGTCTCTAAGGGGCCACAGGCCTGACACCAGGCACTGCATCTCTAGCAAACCAGGTTTGCTAGTCTCTAAGGGGCCACAGGCCTGACACCAGGCACTGCATCTCTAGCAAACCAGGTTTGCTAGTCTCTAAGGGGCCACAGGCCTGACACCAGGCACTGCATCTCTAGCAAACCAGGTTTGCTAGTCTCTAAGGGGCCACAGGCCTGACACCAGGCACTGCATCGCTAGCAAACCAGGTTTGCTAGTCTCTAAGGGGCCACAGGCCTGACACCAGGCACTGCATCGCTAGCAAACCAGGTTTGCTAGTCTCTAAGGGGCCACAGGCCTGACACAATGCACTGCATCGCTAGCAAACCGAGTTTGCTAGTCTCTAAGGGGCCACAGGTCTCTGACACAAGGCACTGCATCGCTAGCAAACCAAGTTTGCTAGTCTCTAAGGGGCCACAGGTCTCTGACACAAGGCACTGCATCGCTAGCAAACCAAGTTTGCTAGTCTCTAAGGGGCCACAGGTCTCTGACACAAGGCACTGCATCGCTAGCAAACCAAGTTTGCTAGTCTCTAAGGGGCCACAGGTCTCTGACACCAGGCACTGCATCTCTAGCAAACCAGGTTTGCTAGTCTCTAAGGGGCCACAGGCCTGACACCAGGCACTGCATCTCTAGCAAACCAGGTTTGCTAGTCTCTAAGGGGCCACAGGCCTGACACCAGGCACTGCATCTCTAGCAAACCAGGTTTGCTAGTCTCTAAGGGGCCACAGGTCTCTGACACCAGGCACTGCATCTCTAGCAAACCAGGTTTGCTAGTCTCTAAGGGGCCACAGGTCTCTGACACCAGGCACTGCATCTCTAGCAAACCAGGTTTGCTAGTCTCTAAGGGGCCACAGGTCTCTGACACCAGGCACTGCATCTCTAGCAAACCAGGTTTGCTAGTCTCTAAGGGGCCACAGGCCTGACACCAGGCACTGCATCTCTAGCAAACCAGGTTTGCTAGTCTCTAAGGGGCCACAGGTCTCTGACACCAGGAACTGCATCGCTAGCAAACCAGGTTTGCTAGTCTCTAAGGGGCCACAGGTCTCTGACACAAGGCACTGCATCTCTAGCAAACCAAGTTTGCTAGTCTCTAAGGGGCCACAGGTCTCTGACACAAGGCACTGCATCTCTAGCAAACCAAGTTTGCTAGTCTCTAAGGGGCCACAGGTCTCTGACACAAGGCACTGCATCTCTAGCAAACCAAGTTTGCTAGTCTCTAAGGGGCCACAGGTCTCTGACACAAGGCACTGCATCTCTAGCAAACCAAGTTTGCTAGTCTCTAAGGGGCCACAGGTCTCTGACACAAGGCACTGCATCTCTAGCAAACCAGGTTTGCTAGTCTCTAAGGGGCCACAGGTCTCTGACACAAGGCACTGCATCTCTAGCAAACCAAGTTTGCTAGTCTCTAAGGGGCCACAGGTCTCTGACACAAGGCACTGCATCTCTAGCAAACCAAGTTTGCTAGTCTCTAAGGGGCCACAGGTCTCTGACACCAGGCACTGCATCTCTAGCAAACCAGGTTTGCTAGTCTCTAAGGGGCCACAGGTCTCTGACACCAGGCACTGCATCTCTAGCAAACCAGGTTTGCTAGTCTCTAAGGGGCCACAGGCCTGACACCAGGCACTGCATCTCTAGCAAACCAGGTTTGCTAGTCTCTAAGGGGCCACAGGCCTGACACCAGGCACTGCATCTCTAGCAAACCAGGTTTGCTAGTCTCTAAGGGGCCACAGGCCTGACACCAGGCACTGCATCTCTAGCAAACCAGGTTTGCTAGTCTCTAAGGGGCCACAGGCCTGACACCAGGCACTGCATCTCTAGCAAACCAGGTTTGCTAGTCTCTAAGGGGCCACAGGCCTGACACCAGGCACTGCATCTCTAGCAAACCAGGTTTGCTAGTCTCTAAGGGGCCACAGGCCTGACACCAGGCACTGCATCTCTAGCAAACCAGGTTTGCTAGTCTCTAAGGGGCCACAGGCCTGACACCAGGCACTGCATCTCTAGCAAACCAGGTTTGCTAGTCTCTAAGGGGCCACAGGCCTGACACCAGGCACTGCATCTCTAGCAAACCAGGTTTGCTAGTCTCTAAGGGGCCACAGGCCTGACACCAGGCACTGCATCTCTAGCAAACCAGGTTTGCTAGTCTCTAAGGGGCCACAGGCCTGACACCAGGCACTGCATCTCTAGCAAACCAGGTTTGCTAGTCTCTAAGGGGCCACAGGCCTGACACCAGGCACTGCATCTCTAGCAAACCAGGTTTGCTAGTCTCTAAGGGGCCACAGGCCTGACACCAGGCACTGCATCTCTAGCAAACCACGTTTGCTAGTCTCTAAGGGGCCACAGGCCTGACACCAGGCACTGCATCTCTAGCAAACCAGGTTTGCTAGTCTCTAAGGGGCCACAGGCCTGACACCAGGCACTGCATCTCTAGCAAACCAGGTTTGCTAGTCTCTAAGGGGCCACAGGCCTGACACCAGGCACTGCATCTCTAGCAAACCAGGTTTGCTAGTCTCTAAGGGGCCACAGGCCTGACACCAGGCACTGCATCTCTAGCAAACCAGGTTTGCTAGTCTCTAAGGGGCCACAGGCCTGACACCAGGCACTGCATCTCTAGCAAACCAGGTTTGCTAGTCTCTAAGGGGCCACAGGCCTGACACAAGGCACTGCATCGCTAGCAAACCAGGTTTGCTAGTCTCTAAGGGGCCACAGGTCTCTGACACAAGGCACTGCATCGCTAGCAAACCACGTTTGCTAGTCTCTAAGGGGCCACAGGTCTCTGACACAAGGCACTGCATCTCTAGCAAACCAAGTTTGCTAGTCTCTAAGGGGCCACAGGTCTCTGACACAAGGCACTGCATCTCTAGCAAACCAGGTTTGCTAGTCTCTAAGGGGCCACAGGTCTCTGACACAAGGCACTGCATCGCTAGCAAACCAAGTTTGCTAGTCTCTAAGGGGCCACAGGTCTCTGACACAAGGCACTGCATCTCTAGCAAACCAAGTTTGCTAGTCTCTGAGGGGCCACAGGCCTGACACCAGGCACTGCATCTCTAGCAAACCAGGTTTGCTAGTCTCTAAGGGGCCACAGGCCTGACACCAGGCACTGCATCTCTAGCAAACCAGGTTTGCTAGTCTCTAAGGGGCCACAGGCCTGACACCAGGCACTGCATCTCTAGCAAACCAGGTTTGCTAGTCTCTAAGGGGCCACAGGTCTCTGACACAAGGCACTGCATCGCTAGCAAACCAAGTTTGCTAGTCTCTAAGGGGCCACAGGTCTCTGACACAAGGCACTGCATCGCTAGCAAACCAAGTTTGCTAGTCTCTAAGGGGCCACAGGTCTCTGACACCAGGCACTGCATCTCTAGCAAACCAGGTTTGCTAGTCTCTAAGGGGCCACAGGCCTGACACCAGGCACTGCATCTCTAGCAAACCAGGTTTGCTAGTCTCTAAGGGGCCACAGGCCTGACACCAGGCACTGCATCTCTAGCAAACCAGGTTTGATAGTCTCTAAGGGGCCACAGGCCTGACACCAGGCACTGCATCTCTAGCAAACCAGGTTTGCTAGTCTCTAAGGGGCCACAGGTCTCTGACACCAGGCACTGCATCGCTAGCAAACCAAGTTTGCTAGTCTCTAAGGGGCCACAGGTCTCTGACACAAGGCACTGCATCTCTAGCAAACCAAGTTTGCTAGTCTCTAAGGGGCCACAGGTCTCTGACACAAGGCACTGCATCTCTAGCAAACCAAGTTTGCTAGTCTCTAAGGGGCCACAGGTCTCTGACACAAGGCACTGCATCTCTAG
>NW_027055237.1:0-8138 GCF_011386835.1 Chrysemys picta bellii | reverse complement strand
GGGGTCACCTACCCCCTAATACGGCGCAGGAGTGGGCTGCAACCACCGACCCCCATCAATAGAGGACATACGGGGCACACTACAAGCCCACAATTCGCTCCGGTGCAAAACGGGGAGCAAAAGACCCCTCCGCCCGCACCCGCAGTGCGCCGGGCTGGACAGCGGGCGCTGGGCTAAGGCGCCTCCTTAGAGCCGGAACCACCTTAACAGAGCGCGGCGACCGCTGCGCGCTTCTCCCCCCCCCAGCGGTAGGGGCCCCCCGGGATTCTCTCCCTGCGGCGCCGCCCGCCCCCGGTTTCCTCTCCGCCCCTTCGCCTCCCCTCCCGGACCCAGGTCTTGGCCAGCTCGGCTCCGTCCCTTCCTCGGGAGCAGGCGGCTCCCGGTCCCGCAGATCCTGGCCAGCCCAGCTGGAGAGCGGTGAAAATGAGCCAGCGCCCGGCCAGGGACCCCTCTGCCCAGCACCAGCCCCACTTCCCCGGCAGGGCAAGAGCCGGAGCCGGCAACTGGGGAAAAGCGGAGCGAATCCTTCCAGCGGCTTCCAGGACAGGCAGCTCCCCACCTACCCCGCTGGCCCCAGCCTCACTCCCCCTGGACTGCAAAGGAGTCGGGGGGAACCAAACGCTGCTGCCCGTGTGCCCAGCACCCAACCGGGCCACTGGCTGGGTACAAAGCCAGACCTCAGGGCCCCCCTCTCCCCCGCCCGGGGCTGCAAGCGGGGACACTGCAGGGCCAGGGGAAAAGCCCGATGTAAAGACCCCAGTGCAATGAATGAGGAAGGCAGAGCGCGCCTTACACACAGGCTGCCCGTGCTGCAGCTGCTACACACCTTGTGTCACTGCGTCTAGACATACTTCCCAGCTGAGCCACCCCTCGAGCTCAGCGCTTTACCAAGGGTCACTAGCCTAGCCCCCCAAAGGGCGCAAACCCAGGGCAGACCCCCCCCACCCGGGGGAGAACCCTACCAACAAAAGGTGCGAACACGTCTTTGCAAACTCACCGCTTCCTCCGATGCCCCGGCTGGATATGCAGCGGGGGACGGATTAAAGACGGTGCAAAAAAAGCGAAAGGGGAAAAAGGAAAAAAAACCCAACCCCTGTCCCGCAATAATTATCCCACCAAAGCAGCAGGCAGCGAGGGGGGGGGAAGCGCCTTTCCCAGCGGCTTTCCGCGCCAGCCCCTCGCGCACGGGATTGTAAGTCCCAGGCAGCGCCGCCGGGCCCGGGGCAATCGGAAGTTCGCTCGCTCGGCTGTAAAGCGCAGGTGTATCAGCACAAAGTGCTCTCGCTTCCGTTTTGCTACTTTGGGTGTACTGAGCATGCTCACTCGAACTGAGCATGCCCAGTAACTTTCGTTGTAGCCACTGCCCTCTCTCTGCCCTTACTTCTACTTACGATTTGCTGCCTCCTCTTTGGGGGGGTTTAAAAGGATTAAGGGGGCAAATCGCAGCGGGGGGCTGTCAGGGTCTGAGCAGGGGGCAGAATTTTACTGGCCTGGGGGTTCAAGCTACTGTAGCTAGCGGCAGAAGAGGGGCTGAAGGGCAAAAATCGGTGGTGGGGGGTGAGAGCCGGGGTTAAGCCGGGGGGGGGGGGCGGGGGGGGGAGACACTGCCAGACCCCGTGCGGGTACAAAACCCCCGTTTAGGGAGGGGGAGGGGGAGGGGGGGAACAGTGACCCCGTGGGATGAGCCACCCACTGTGCTCACTAATCTAGGGGTGTGGGGGGGGCAGAGGCTGTTTTTGTTGTTCTCACAGGGACGCTGCATGTCAGCCTCGGAGCAGGGGGCGGGTTCCTGGGGCTGGGGTCTTAAAGGCGCAGGCCTCCAATTCCTAGCCTGTCAAAGCTTAATCGCAGCTCCTCTCTATCCTATACAAGTGTTGCAGGACCAGGCCGCCCAGATGGGGGCCAAGTGGGGCAATTTTCCGCAGGGGCCCCCACGAATATGTTGGAGGCTGCCCCCGCCTCCGTCTTCCCCTGGTGTCTCAGCGTGCCGCGTCCGGGAGCGGCCCTGGCGCACTGCAGCGCGGTGGCTCCAACGCTGTCCGGGGCTGATCCTGGTCACAGCACGCTGAGGCTCCAGGAGAGGGGGTAAGCGCCATGGTAAGGGGTGGGGCACCCCCCCCCGACCCCATCCTAACCATCACCATCACCCAGCAACAGCCCATTATGTAATTGTTGTTGTACTTAAAGTACTGCACAGGATCTTTTCAGGGGGAATAAGACAAAACGCCACATTTATTAGTGATACATGTATTCATTAACACTGTATTATATGCATATAATATATTACACTTACACTTACACACACACACAAACACATTTCGTCTTGTTGTTACCAATTAGTTGCTCCCCTTAACTTCACTGGCCAGGTGAGTTAGATGGGGGAGGGGGTGGAGCCGGGCTTCTGCCGATCCGGATCGATGCTCCCATGTTGACAAGACCAGACCCGGGGTCCTCTGCAAGACACCTTACTTTTATAGCAGCTTTTCTTTTATGCAAATTTATACCAGATTCAAACTTTGTGTCTGTGTCCATTGGTCCTTTGTGCTGCTTTCTTTTGAGTGTTGTCCCAATGCTGCAAAGAGGGTGTTTCCAAAAGAAGGTGCTTGCTTCTAACCCCCGAGGCCGTCAGTATGTCTGCTTGTCTTTAATGAGCCCACTTGACACGTTTTATTGTCCTTGGGTCTGGCTCCCAGCTCCTCTCCAAGGGTTGAGGCTGTCTGGAGGTGCTGCCTTCCATGCCTTGCTTATTCACACCTTATTCATTTAACAGGGCAATTGATTCAGAGTGTGGGGGGGGGAGAGCTCTTGTTTTACTGCTAGCAAAAAGAAATTTTTCTTCTATCTTATTCTATCCTGAGGGGCTATAATATTATACCAAGGGCAATGCAAAGTTTCTAAATGAGGCTTTGATACAAAGTTCCATGAAAACAGAGGTCACACGTGGGTAGACCCACCACAAGGTTATATGAAGAGGCACAATGTAAAGTCATATGAAAATTATCAGAGATTGATCTACATTGTAAATGTATACATACCATTAAAGCATTTAATGTTCTTAAAAAATGTATTTAGTGTATTTTCAAATTATTACAAATTAATTTTTGAATGTATGTCACTGGTTATTTTTTAGATTTCAAAATACATGTTACTATAGTATTGCAACTTTTTTTATGGAAGGGGCCCCCAAAATTGCTTTGCCCCAGGCCCCCTGAATCCTCTGGGCAGCCCTGTACACGGCTACGTTACTGATCCAGCCAGGAGACTGAATGCGGTGAAATATTGTACAGACACTCCCTCCCTCCAACTCTGCCTCTCACATTTTGAATATGTAAAAGTGTCTTCTATCAGTTTCTATGCCTATATGAAATCACTGCAGTTCATTTCTCTTACATAACGTGCTGAGTTGCTAACTCCCTCCCAGAGCCCACATGTCTGCACCCCCTCCTGTACCCCAATCCCATGCCCCAGGTCAGAGCCTGCACCCCTCACTCAAACTACCCATAACCTGCAACCCTCCTGCACCCCAACTCCATCCCAGAGCCTGCACCCCAAAAAGGGCTGGATTAACTTTTTGTGGGCCTGATGCTAAACATATTTGTGGTCCCCCAGGGGGGAAATGGGGTCATGGGGCATGGGGGGCAGAGTCCTCAGAGCGACGGGCTGGCCGGGGGCAATGGGAGATGGGTCATGGCACGGCAGGAACAACCCTGCTCCACCCAGCCCAGTACAATGGCACTGTTTACAAACCGGGAGCTGCCAGACGCACACTGGCCAGCCCGGCCCTGTGCTCCCATCATGCTTCTTCCCCTTCGGGGCGGGCCCATGACCCCAAGGGTGATACCAGAGTGGCCCCTTTGGTCGATCTGCTTCCTCCTGGCTAATGTGACAAATTGATCTATTGTACGATTGAGGCGCGCTGTTTCACGTATTTGTGTGTGAGTCCGTGAAAAGGGAGGTAAGCTTTGAGGGTACGGAGCATGCCCCTGAGCCCAAGGTGGGACCAGAGTGGCCCCTTTCATCGATCTGCTTCCTCCTGGCTAGCATGCCCCTGAGCCCAAGGTCATACCAGAGTGGCCCCTTTCATTTTTTCCACTGGCTTCCGCCTTCCTTATTTCCAATGACTTGTCTGCTCATGCACCTGTCACTGGTCCATGGGGTTGTGAATCAGGAGGGATGGGGTTTGTGGTCAAAAACACTCACAGTCTGCTTCCTCCTGGCTAATGTGCCAAATTGATCTATTGGTCAATTGAGGCGCACTGTTTCATGTTTTTGTGTGTGAATACGTGAAAAGACCCCCACAAACCCCCATGCCCAGTGCTCTCCCACAGACCACTCCGAACCCCCCCAGATCCTCTCACTGCCCAGTGCCCCCTAGCTGTAGACCCCACACAGCCCTCCCACAACTGCACAGTGCCCTGCCCCTCCCCGCCCAGAGCCCCCCCACAGATTCCCTCACTGCCCAGTGCCCCCCACCGCCCCACTGCCACAACTGCACAGTGCCCCACCCAGACCCCTGCACACTTCCCAGTGCCCCAACACACACAGATCTCCCCACCCCCCACTGCACAGCACCCCCCCAGACCCACTAGAGACCTACTCTCCCACACCCTAACCCCCAGCCACAATACCCGGCCCTGATGGGAGGTGACTGTGTCTGCCAGGCTGAGCCGGCAGCGCAGCCAGAGCTTGTCCTGGGGCAGGATAACTCCGGCCCTTGGGGGTGCAATCAGCCAGGCTGGAGCAGGAGCAGGGCCTACCCGGGCCAGGCTCCCTCAGGACCCACATGCCTGGCAGGACCCAGCTGAGCCTCCCACACTGTCCCCCTCCCCCAGCCGTCCTCTGGGACTGGCTGAGACTGGCCCAGCCTCTGCACCAATCCCAGGTGGCTCTTTCCCTGGGGAGGCAGGTGGGGCCCCACAGGTCCCAGGCAGTGCAGACAGCTCAGAGCTGGAGCAGTGCTGGGGAGTGGGGCATATCCCTGGGACATGACTCCTGAGATCCCACCCACAGCCATTGGCCCCGTGGCCAGCAGCCCTGCCGAGCCCACATGGTGGCCCCCAGCTGCTGGGTGATGAGCCCCCTACAGCAGCGGCATAGCCAGGTTCTAACATCAGGGATTTCTTGTATTATGTATAGTGAGTGTATTATATACAAAACAGGTAGTAGGGTTTACAATGTTCTAACAAGAGATTATGCTATTATCATTATCCAGTCAACTTGCACACCACTATTTTGAATTAGTGATAATTCACAGAGAGAGAAAGAAGAAAGCTGAATTTAGAGAATAATTATTAAACAGATTCTTGGTTATTCACTCCAGTCCATAGCACACAGCACCATAAACCCAGTAGAATCTGGCCAAGAGAATATTCACCTCAAATTGTCATCTGCTACACTCCCCACCCCCCCCGGCCCATTCCCAGTCACCACTATTCAGCAGGTCCGCCCAGAGGGGGGGGGCAAGTGGGGCAATTTGCCCCAGGCCCGGAGTATGTCGGAGACTCCCCACACTTCCGTCTTCCCCCATCCCATCCCCCGGCGTCCTGGATGTGGCACGCTGAGGCTCCGGTAGAGGGGGTAAGCGGCATGGTAAGGGAGGGGCCGGACAACCCCCTGACCCCATCCCCCCACAGCCATGACCCCCAGCTCCAAGCCCAGCCCCTCTGAGCCGGACACCCCCCTGACCCCATCTCCCCACATCCCTGAGCCCAGCCCCTGTGAGCCGGGCGCCCCCCAACCCAGAGCCCAGCTCCCCCCGGAGCCCTGGGCAAGCAGCACCACCCCCAGGCAGCGACAGCCCATTTGCACCAACCATCACCATCACCCAGCGAGAGCCCATTATGTAACTGCAAATGTCTACATCCCATTAAAGCATTTAATGTTTTCAAATGTTGGATTTAGTGTATTTTCAAATTATTACAAATTAATTTTTGAATGTATTTCACTGGTTATTTTTTACATTTCCAAATACATGTTACTAGAGTATTGCAACTTTTTTTTATGGAAGGGGCCCCAAAATTGCTTTGTATATGATGCAAATTGGAAGAGTAAAGTCAAAAAAATCCCTTTTCACGGATTCACACAAAAAAAAGTGAAACAGCATGCCTCAATCATGCAATAGATCAATTTGGCACATTAGCCAGGAGGAAGCAGAGTGTGAGTGTTTTCCACCACAACCCCATCCCTCCCGTTTTGCAACCATCCCCCAGAGGAAGCAGACCGGGAGTGTTTTCCACCACAACCCCATCCCTCCCGTTTTGCAACCATCCCCCAGAGGAAGCAGACCGGGAGTGTTTTCGACCACAAACCCCATCCCTCCCGTTTTGCAACCATCCCCAGAGGAAGCAGAGTGTGAGTGTTTTCCACCACAACCCCATCCCTCCCGTTTTGCAACCATCCCCCAGAGGAAGCAGACCGGGAGTGTTTTCCACCACAACCCCATCCCTCCCGTTTTGCAACCATCCCCAGAGGAAGCAGAGTGTGAGTGTTTTCCACCACAAACCCCATCCCTCCCGTTTTGCAACCATCCCTGGACCAGTGACAGGTGCATGAGCAGCCCAGTCATTGGAACTAAGCACGGAGAAGCCAGTGGAAAAAATGAAAAGGGGCCACTGTGGTCTCAACTTGGGCTCAGGGGCACGCTCCATACCCACAAACCCTACCTCCCCTTTCACGAATGCAATGAAAGCGGCCACTCCGGTCAGGAAGCAGATCGGGATCGTTTTTGACCACATACCCCATCCCCTCCTGATTCGCAACCCCATGGACAGGCGGTAGCAAGTTAACAAACAGTTTACCAAACTGCTACGCTGCGTGGCAGAAACCGCTCCCAGTTGCAAAAGGGGAGGGTTAGGGAGGGGGCTTTACTAGGAGGCGGTGCAGCGACTGCTACCGAGCGAGCCCGTCTCCCTCCCTCTCGGCGCTGCAAAGAGCAGGCAGCCGCCCCACACTGCTGCTTTTATAGGGCTCCGCCTTTCCCGCCAAGCAGAGCTGCGGGCTCGCGGGTGGAGGGGGCTAGTGCGCGAGGGGTGGGGTTGGTGCATTACGGGACTAGTTTGTTTGCCGCCGCCGCCGCCGCAGCAGTGTGTGAAGCGAGGGGGGAGGCCGCGGGCTGCATTGGACCAGAACAGGCGCTACTAGAAGCCGGAGAAACGGCAGTAAACCTAGTAAGACGCCAGAGATGAATTCAAGTGCTCGCTGCAATTGCTCCTGCCCATCGGACAGTTCCCTGAGCTCCTTTCCACCCATGCAACAGAAAATACAACCCATCCTCGTGCCACACAGGGCACTTGGTGACCACCTTCACCGCCGCGAGCATGGGGCTGGAGCGATGTTTAGTTATTTGTTTTATTTTGCAAGCCGGCATTGCAGAACACCTCCCCAGCTTTCATCGCCGAGGTATCAGCCATCGATTGCCGCTTGGCCGCTTTGTTAAACAAAGGCTGGAGGTGTTTGGAAGGAGGCGCTCCTCAGGTGTGCCTGGAAAGGAAGGTTGCAGGGCACCTAGGAAAGGGGCTGGTGCAAAAGCAAAGGAAGCAGAGAGGAAAACGTAACCGAGGGAAATATTGAAATGTTGTCAGAGCAGAAGGAGCATTTATTGCCCGGGTATCGCGAGCCCGTCTCCCCAGGTTGTTCTCCCCTGCATGCATTTCCTAGCGCATGCGCAGAAGGGTTACAAAGCAGCAGGAGGTTACCGGCTTTGGCCGAGGGAGGTTACTAGACGGAGCAAACCCAAGCAGAGGGGCAAGAGACAATTGGTTTGACTCCCCAAATGGCTGCTGCAATCTGGTGTCCCCGCCACAGCCTCTAGGTCCTTTTTAATTTAAAAGTATCTTCCCCCCTCTGGGGAAAAATAGTGGGATCTTAATAAAGCAGCTGGCTCCGCCCCAATGACAGACTCAGGTGCAAAGCTTTCTCAGTGGAGATTGCAAAGAGGGAAATGGATCCAGGCTCAGCCGGCCCTTATCCCAGCAGACGGGCGGCTCCGCCAGGTTCATCTCCCAGGTAAAGGGAGGGAGGGAAAACCGTTAACTCTTTCCTTTCTCTACCACGCAAAAATCCCCGCCTGCTGTCGGCTCCTTTATTCTCTGCTACTGATACTCTACCGGCCCAGTTATTCCAGACACCTGGGATTTCCA
>NW_027055236.1:0-8140 GCF_011386835.1 Chrysemys picta bellii | reverse complement strand
GCCACTCCCACAGACACGGACATGTTTTCACACTTTAGACCCACATACGTTCACTGACCCAGAGACAGGGCTTGACAGAAAAGGACAGAAAGTAGGTGGGAGCTGGGACACATGGGGACAGACACACACAGCAGGGCTCACCCCCTCCACACACACACACACACGGTTCATTATCATTCATTATTATGTGATGTTATGATTAACTAACATCATATAGAATCATTATGTGCTAAACAGATGTAAGTTGTAGGACTACAGAAGTATACGATTGACCAGTAGTCCGATGCATTCGGTATGTAAGTAAACAGGGCTGGAACACCAGGCCTACAGACTGAGGCCTGAAATATGTCAGCTTAGTCCTACTAGGCCATAGACTTAAGAAATACTGGACATAAGTGACCAAAAAATGGCCCCAAACTACAAGGTTACTGGAAAAGTTGTTGCAACGGGTGGTATTGTGAAAAATGAACATTGAGAGTAATTTTGACTACAGGGCACGTTGTGCCCTAACCGCAGGGTTTACGTCATGCTAATGCGACTAAAATGAACTATAATCAACCTATGTAAAACAGGGTACCCCAATATTCTTGGGGGACACGATACAGGTAAGGGCAAAGAGGGTGGATGCCTTCACACACACAGAGTGTTAGGTGAGGTCAGAATCACCAGATAAAAGAGGGCTCCAGACTGGGGCAAATGAGCTTCCTACAGGTAAAGTCTAGCAGGAACCACCCCTCTCCTGCTGACCGATCCGCAAGGCAGGCGCCAGGCCTGGAGACGGCCGTTCAGGGTGTGAGTATGGCTGGCTTTGTAACGTGCGCACCGGTCTGTAGAGGATTTCTGTGTGCTTGGGGAAGCAGAACCTTAACAGTAACTTTAATAACACTTGGAAGCCAGACTAGACCTTGTCCGTGTGACTGTGTGTGTGGGCACCACCCTTGGTCTTTGTGTGTTCCTGGGGGCTCTACGTCGAAAGCAGGTAGCAGAGGTGACGTTCACTCTGCTGAGCTTGAAACTGGAGCCAGCAGAGCCAAACCCACAGTGGTGTAATAGCACATCACTAAATCCACTTTAAATAGACTACAGCACGGAGTAGGACCCATCCCCTCCAGCAGGGGCAGTAGGGACACACACACACACACTCAGACACGCACACACACACAGCAGGGCTAAGTCCCTCCAGCAGAGGGCAGCGGGCCACATACACACACACAGAGAGAGAGAGAGATGCACACACACAGAGACACACAGACACAGACACACATACACACCCAACAAAATGCCAATATAAGAATAACCAGTTCCCAGGGATCCAGCAGCCCAGGCGTGGGGGAAGGGCTGCCCCCAGAGTTCCCCTGCCCCCTCCTAGCAGCACGGCACCCGCTGCTGAGCCCCCCGCCCCGCCCCACGCACCAGATGGAGATGACCTCACTGAGTCTCTGGGCCAGGGGCAGGCGAGACTCGTCCACACAGAAATATCCCGATGTCCCATTGGTGCCCGCGCGCTCCACATCCAGCTCCGAGTGCCAGAGAGACCTGGGGAGGGGACAGCGTCACCCACAGGCAGCCAACCCCTGTCAGAGATCGGCCCCACCACACAGTGCCCCTCACTCCCAACCCGCAGCCCCTACTATCTCAGCCCTGGGCTCCCCACTCCCCAGTTCTGTCAGCACCCCTCACTCCCGACCCACAGCCCCTGCTATCCCAGCCCTGGGCTCCCCCCTCCCCAGCTCTGTCAGCGCCCCTCAGTCCCGACCCGCAGCCCCTGCTATCCCAGCTTTGGGTCCCCCCCAGCTCTGTCAGCACCCTTCATTCCCGACCCACAGCTCCTGCTATCCCAGCCTTGGGCTCCCCCCTCCCCAGCTCTGTCAGTGCCCCTCACTCCCGACCCACAGCCCCTGCTATCCCAGCCCTGGGCTCCCCCCTCCCCAGCTCTGTCAGCGCCCCTCAGTCCCAACCCGCAGCCCCTGCTATCCCAGGCTGGTACCTGACGAAACCCATCTCTGCGCAGCTCAGCGCAGCCACCAGGGCATTGGAGGAGGTGGAGCAGAGAAGGCGCCATTTGCTCTCGCTCTCATCGTACAGTGTGAGCCGGAGGTCGGCCGAACTGACCTGGACTGTGGGGTGGGAGGGGGCAGCGCTGAGCAACGGTCTAAGAACTTCATGTGTCACCCTCCACCTCCCCTCCAGCCCTGCACGAGCACCCTGGGTCAGCCTGTGTCCATGTCTCCCTCCAGTGGCCATTCTCAGCCCTACAGCAGCCGTCCCCAGGCCTCCCAGCAACAGGGAGGAGTCTGGTGGCACCTTAAAGACTAACAGATTTATTTTGCCTAAGCTTTCGTGGGTAAGAAGACCCCACTTCTTCAGTGTTGTTTTTACCCAAGAAGTGGGTTTTTTACCCACGAAAGCTTATGCCCAAATAAATCTGTTAGTCTTTAAGGTGCTACTGGACTCCTTGTTGTTTTTGTGGATACAGACTAACACGGCTACCCCCGGATACTTAGCAACAGGGAGGGTGGATCAGGGCAGGGCTCTGGGTTGTTCACAGACCAGCCAATTTCCTACTAACACCCACAAAGTGGCAGCTGGATCCAGTGGACGAGGGCCCTCCACTGGGAGTCAGGACTCCTGGGTTCTATGCCTGGTTCTGGGAGAAGAGTGGGGTCTGGTGGGTTGGTGGGGGGGGCAGGTTTTGAACCAGGACTCCTGGGTTCTATCTCCAGCTCTGGGAGGGGAGTAGGGTCTGATGGGCAGAGGAGAGCTGTCTGGGAGCCAGGACTCCTTGGTTCTATCCCCAGCTCTGGGAGGGGAGTGGGGGCTGGTGGGTTAGAGGAGGGGGATTCGGGCCCTGCCCTGGTGTGCACAAGGGGGAGGGTGTCAGACCCCCATATTGAGGGGGGCAGTAGCTCCCAGTCATATGGCCCTGAGCAGGGGGCTCCCCCACTTACCACCATACAGTCCTTCACTGTCGCTCCCCAGCACAGATGTCACTGCAAGAGACAAGAGAGCCTTAGAGTACATGCAGAGCCCACCATGCCCAGCAGGGGGCAGCAGGAGGGGGATCTCCAGGTGCGCCCAGGGCTGTGATTATGAGGAATGAGGATATGGCATCAGGGAATGTGAGCGGGGGGGGGGGGCGGGGGGGCGGGCACAGGCAGGGCTGGCAGGTGGGGCTAGCAGGGGGCTATAGGACAGGAGTAAGGGGCATTCGCCGGTTGGGATGGGGTAGTGGGGGGCTAGCAGGGGGCTGCAGGTTGGGAGTGAGGGGCCCGGGCAGGGCTGGGTGGGGGAGCCCAGGGCTGGGATACCAGGGGCTTGCGCCTCGGGAGTGAGGGGTCCTGGGGGGCCAGATTCTTACCAATGGCCCACACGCTGGCTCCGATGCCGGCTAAGAGCAGGAAACCACCAGTCACGACAGCCACAACCTTGGGCAGCGACCAGCACGGCACCGTGGGGCCCCCTGGAACAGGAGGGGGGTTAATGGGCCTGGGAACGAACCACCCCCCTTCCTGGTTCTTAGCACAGGCTGTTGCACTGACTCCCCCCAGCTGACTGGGACCCCCCCACCCCCCGCAGCACACAGCCCTGGGGCTGACCCTGGCATCCTGCCCCCGCTCAGCAGCCCCATATCTCACCCTAGAGGAGTCACAGGCCCTCAGCACCCAGCCTGGGAACCTGCCTGCCCCCCTGCCCCACCCTCCTGCTGTCGACACCCCCCCCCCCCACTCCTCCCCATTCAGCCAGCCCCGTGGGCTCCTGTCACCCTCCCGCCCGGGGTTGCTGTGGTACCAGAGGGATGGAGGGAGGGGAAAGTAGGCCTGGGGATGAAATAGGGGCCTGGAGACCCGAGGGGGGGGTTCCAAGCCTCCGCCCCTGTAACCACTAGGACTCCCTCTCCCTGTACCAGGAATAGAACCCAGGAGTCCTGGCTCCCAGCCCCCGCCTGCTTTACCCACCAGACCCCACTCCCCTCCCAGAGCTGGGCACAGAACCCAGGAGTCCTGGCTCCCAGCCCCACAGTGAAGAGTTAATGAATTCTATGTCCCACAGCCCTAGCGTGGCGGGGTGGGGGTTGGTCCAGGGGGACTTTGCCCTCGGGCAGGGTGCAGTGACCCATGGAGACGCAGCACCAGAAAGCGCCTGGCAGGGCTGTTCCCATTGCTGGTGTCCGTCCCCCGGGGCCCAGCAGGGTCATAGGAGAGGGAACTGGCCCCATGGTGCCACTGACTGGGAGCCCCCACTGCTCAGTTGCCCTGTCTAGGGCCAGCGCATCCACCCCTAGACACTGAGTTCCCTGTGTGCCCCCACAGTGAGGTCCCCCAGCACCCGGGGGTGCCATGCTGCAGGGCACTGGGCACGGGGCTCAGCAGGGGGCACTGTGCTGTAGGGCAGGGGCTCAGCAGGGGGCGCTGTGCTGCAGGGCACGGGGCAGGGGGCTCAGCAGGGGGCACAGCAGGGGGCGCTGTGCTGCAGGGCACGGGGCAAGGGGCTCAGCAGGGGGCGCTATGTTGCAGGGCACGGGGGACAGCAGGGGGCGCTGTGCTGCAGGGCACGGGGCAGGGGGCACAGCAGGGGGCACTGTGCTGCAGGGCACGGGGCAGAGGGCTCAGCAGGGGGCACAGCAGGGGGCGCTGTGCTGCAGGGCACGGGGCAAGGGGCTCAGCAGGGGGCGCTATGTTGCAGGGCACGGGGGACAGCAGGGGGCGCTGTGCTGCAGGGCACGGGGCAGGGGGCACAGCAGGGGGCACTGTGCTGCAGGGCACGGGGCAGAGGGCTCAGCAGGGGGCACAGCAGGGGGCGCTGTGCTGCAGGGCACGGGGCAAGGGGCTCAGCAGGGGGCGCTATGTTGCGGGGCACGGGGGACAGCAGGGGGCGCTGTGCTGCAGGGCACGGGGCAGGGGGCACAGCAGGGGGCACTGTGCTGCAAGGCACGGGGCAGGGGGCACAGCAGGGGGCGCTATGCTGCAGGGCACAGGGCAGGGGGCACAGCAGGGGGCGCTGGGCTGCAGGGCACAGGGCAGGGGGCACAGCAGGGGGCGCTGGGCTGCAGGGCACAGGGCAGGGGGCTCAGCAGGGGGCGCTATGCTGCAGGGCACAGGGCAGGGGGCACAGCAGGGGGCGCTGGGCTGCAGGGCACAGGGCAGGGGGCTCAGCAGGGGGCGCTATGTTGCAGGGCACGGGGGACAGCAGGGGGCGCTGTGCTGCAGGGCACAGGGCAGGGGGCACAGCAGGGGGCGCTGTGCTGCAGGGCACGGGGCAAGGGGCTCAGCAGGGGGCGCTATGTTGCAGGGCACGGGGGACAGCAGGGGGCGCTGTGCTGCAGGGCACGGGGCAGGGGGCACAGCAGGGGGCGCTATGCTGCAGGGCACGGGGCAGGGTGCTCAGCAGGGGGCGCTATGCTGCAGGGCACGGGGCAGGGTGCTCAGCAGGGGGCGCTGTGCTGCAGGGCACGGGGCAGGGGGCACAGCAGGGGGCGCTGTGCTGCAGGGCACGGGGCAGGGGGCACAGCAGGGGGCGCTGGGCTGCAGGGCACGGGGCAGGGGGCACAGCAGGGGGCGCTGGGCTGCAGGGCACGGGGCAGGGGGCGCTGGGCTGCAGGGCACGGGGCAGGGGGCTCAGCAGGGGGCGCTGGGCTGCAGGGCACGGGGCAGGGGGCTCAGCAGGGGGCGCTGGGCTGCAGGTAGCTGGCTGACAGGCTTTGCAGGGGGCTCCATGCTGTGCGGTTGGGGGCTCAGAAGGGGGAACAGGGCAGGGGCTGAGGAGGGGTTGTTTTGTTCCCATGCTCGGCGTTAGCCCCAAAGCCCCAGCATGTTGCTGTGTTCCTGGCAGCACCATCCCATTTAGTTGACTGATTCCCAGCCCCCCTGCTCTGACCAGTAACCCCCCACCAGGGAGTGGAAGGGGGCTCTGTGGGGACATGGGTGTGCAGCTGGATCTGGCCCATGCCCAGTACAGGGCTGAAGAGCCCAGTGCCTGGTAGCCAGGGGGCCATCTGGGCTGGGGCTGCGGATGCTGTGCTGGGAAGGGGTACAGGATGCGTTTTTTGATCTCCTCACACCTGGCCTGGGAGGATCGGCTCCTGCACTCTCCCCTCCCCAAGCAGCCCAGCCCAGGTGGGGGAAGGGAGCTGCCAGCCTACACCTGGGGAAGGAGAACCAGCGGTTTGGGGCGGGGGGGTCCACCACAGGACAAGTGCTGCTTTCTGAAATGTACAGATGGGGAAACTGAGGCACAGAGAGGGGCAATCGGAGCTGGGGATAGAACCTGGAGTCCTGGCTCCCCCCCACCCACCCCCCAATGTAAGGGGACAACACAAAGACATTTATATCTTCAACTGCACTGAAATAATACAATGGCAACACACTTATTCAACAGTCCTAGTGTCACACAACCAGCCTGTGTGTGTGTAAGGTCACCCTGAGGGGTCAGGGGGACACACTGGGGCTGTATGTTTGTGAACAGTGATCCTGGGGTCACACAACAGGATTCTCTCTGTGTGTGTAGTTGCTCTGGGGTCACACAATGGGGTTGTGTGTGTGTACATTCACCCGGGGAGGGGGTCACACAATGGGGCTCTGTGTGTGTGTGTGTGTGTGTGCGCGCGTGCGTATGCATGCAGTCACCCTAGGGTCACACAATAGGGCTGTGTGTGTATGTAAAGTCGCCATAGGGTCACATAACTGAGCAGTGTGTGTGTACAGTCATCCTGGGGTCACACAACAGAACTGTGTGTGTGTACACTTGCCAGGGGGCACAGTAGGGCTGTATTTGTGTGTACAGTCACCCTGGGGGGTCACACAGTGGGGCTGTGTGTGTGTACAGTCACCCTAGGGTCACACCATGGGTGTGTGTGTGTGTGTGTGTGTGTTTACAGTCACCCTAGGGTCACACAACTGGGCGTTGTGTGTGTGTGTGTACAGTTGCCCTGGGGTCACACAATGGGGCTCTGTGTGTGTGTACAGTCACCCAAGAGGGCACAGTGGGGCTGTATGTGTGTGTACAGTCACCCTAGGGTCACACAACTGGGTGTTGTATGTGTGTGTGTGTGTGTGTACAGTTGCCCTGGGGTCACACAATGGGGCTCTGTGTGTGTGTACAGTCACCCAAGGGGGCACAGTGGGGCTGTATGTGTGTGTACAGTCACCCTAGGGTCACACAACTGGGCGTTGTGTGTGTGTGTACAGTCGTCCTGGGGTGGCACAGCAGGGCCAGCGATGAGCAGTACCACTAGCAGGAGCCCTCTGGGAGCACAGCTCGCTGGGGGTCCTTGGGCAGAGCCAGACCTGGCTAGATACGTACAGCCCCAGCCAGTGCTAGGGACAACGAGGCCGATGATCTCTGGGACAGGGCCTGTCTCTCATGGGCAGGGCTGGCTCTCGCTTTTTGGCCGCCCCAAGCCAAAAAAAAAAAAAAAATGGGGCGGCCAGAACGGCAAAGCAAAAAAAAAAAAAAAAAAACACTGCAGGCCAGAGCGCGGGTGCAGGGGGACCAGTTTGGGGGAAGAGGAGGAGGGAGCGGGCGGGAGAGAGAGAGAGAAGGGGGCAGCCAGGGCTACAGCAGGGGCGCTGCCACACGGCCCCTCCCGCTGCGCCGCCTCCAGCCGCCTGCCGCGAGGGCTCCGCTCCGGTCGGCGGGGAGGGAAGGAAGAGGACTGCCCTACAGGGCGCTCTGGTTCTCTGCGCTGCCGCCCCCTACAGGGCGGCCGGAGTGGAACAGGAACAAAAAAAAAAGCGGCCGTGCCGCCCTAGGATTGGGCGGAATGCCGCCTGGAACAGTCTGCCGCCCCAAGCCTGGAGCCGGCCCTGCTCGTGGGCTGTGCAGCGCCTGGCACAAGGCCTGGGGTGGGAGTGCCCAAAGGGTAGCTAATGGCCAGCTGAGCCAGTGGGGAAGCTGCCCCCTTGCGTCTCTTCCCCAGGCCCGGCCAGACGGCTAAAGCACCTCAGCGGCTCACAGCAGGGAGGGCTTTTCCCTCGGGAAAATTCCCACTATTTGTCAAAACACCAAATATCCCCCCACCCGCCCTGCCCCCCACACACACACTTCATTTTTTACTCCCAAGGGAAAATCAGAAAGTTCTCAGATAGAACCCAGGAGTCCTGGCTCCCAGCCCTGCCTGCTCTAACTACTAGACCTCAGTCCC
>NW_027055235.1:0-8144 GCF_011386835.1 Chrysemys picta bellii | reverse complement strand
ACAAGAGGAGAAAGCACCTTCAGATAGTGCCAGAGCACCTGAGGGGGGCACCAGGGCCCCATGCGGCCAGGGGGGGGCACATAGCCCGAAGGGGGGGGGGGGCTCCAGGGCCCACACAGGCCAGAATGGGGGGAGCAAGCTGGAGCATGCTCATGCAGTAGGGAGGGCTTAATTCTGGCTGGAGGCCTGTGTGCAGGACTCCACCCCGCTCCAATTCACAGCAGGGCTCCCGGAGCCCAGTGGGCAGGGAGAAGACAGCCCCTAAGGCGTAACTCCCCTTCAGGCCTAGGGGTGTCAGGTGCCCAGCCTGAGACACCAAGTCTGATTCGCAAAGGGCAGGGCTCAGCGCTCTCAAATCAGACCCCTCCCAGGGGGCCGACGGGGCCTCCCAAAAATCACTCCTCCCTTTGGAAAGTGCAGGCCTTAGGCATTGTGAACAAGTGTGTGGCAAGTACCTTGCCGTGGCATTCACAGGGAAAGTCTGCTCCCTGCACGACCCCAGACACTCTGCCCTTGGCTTTCCTTCCTACCTTGCCCTCCCAGCTCTCTCCTTCCTTCCCCAAAGCCCACCCCAATTTCTGCCCCATAGGGCTCCCTCCACCCCTCCCATCAGCCAAGGTTACCAGCACTGGAAGAGCATTAATGCAGCGCCTACACGGGCTGTTTAAGGCGGGCACTCCCAGGCCCCCCGTGACTGTCCTCGCCACTGAGTATCAGAAATAAGACTGGCAGGTGACTGGTAGAAGAACCTTCACAGGGAGAAGATACCAGGTACCGAAGGGCGGAGAAAGGCAGAACAAGAACCAGTGGCTGAAGCTATAAGGCCCGAACAATGAACAACGAGGGTGATCAACCACCGGAATGTGCTGCCAAGGGAACTAGCAGACTCTCCATCTCTCGATGTCTTCAGCTCCCGACCGGCTGCTTTTCTGGAGGACACACTGTACTGCAGCCAGACATGTCGCTGGGCTCAGTCCAGAGTAACTGGGTGACATTCTCTGGCCTGCGTTACACAGGAGCCTGACTAGATGATCTACCGGTCCCTTGACGCGATGAATCGAGCTCTGGGTCGTCACGCAGACAGCGGGGCATCGGTTCCATGCAGCTCCTGTTTGGAAGGTTACTACTGCGCCTATGAAGGCAAAGCCTTTCCATCTGCTAACGAGAGCTGGGATGCTGCACAGAGGTAACATGCCAGTGGCCACATACCGACATCGAGGGGCCCAACCCAGCCCGGGCCAGTCGTACCTCAGCACGGGCCAGTCGTACCTCAGCCCTAAGCAAAAGGGAAAACATGGAAGGACCACGTGGCTCACTCAAGCAACATCCCCGTGAAGGAGCAGAAATGCAGCCCACACTACGTCAATGTACAGAAGCATCAGCTGTGACAGGGAAGGCGTAAGGAGGCTCAGAGGGAACCAGAATGGCCAGCAGCAAATAGGAACTTCTGTAAGTCTCGGAGAACCAGAAAGCTGGTGAGAGTCGCTGGCCCTGCTAGATCAGCAGAGGGTGAGTGGAACAACCAGAGAGGACGAGACACTGAGCAGCAGGGTTGCTAAAGTCTTCAGTGGGGAGGGATAGCTCAGTGGTTTGAGCACTGGCCTCCTAAACCCAGGGTTGTGAGTTCAATCCTTGAGGGGGTCATTTAGGGATCTGGGGCAAAAATCTGTCAGGGGATTCGTCCTGCTTTGAGCAGGGGGTTGGACTAGATGACCTCCTGAGGTCCCTTCATACTCTATGATTCACCACAGAGAATGAGGGGAGATTCCCACCCCGTGCTTGGTAACAGAGATTCCCACCCTCTTTGGTAACAGAGATGAGGGACGGCGGTGTCAGACACGGGGCTGCTGAGACATGGCTCAGGGCCGTCGCAGTTAGTGCCCAAGCAAGGGGAAGACCCAGAAGCTCTGGTGGGACAGGGGAACAAGGGGCTGATGTGGGGATCACATCACAACGAGCCCACAGGGATCTCCACCAAAGCACTGCCAGAGGCTGCAGCCCGTGGGATTTGCGCCCAATGAGGAGATTCGGGTCCATGCGACTAGCCACAGCTGGGCCATGGTGGGAAAGGTCTCCAGGCCACCGTTACACAGGGTGAGGAGTGGGGAGGGTACTCAGGGAGTTCATTTACCTGTCTGAGGCTTTGGACAAGCTCATCCTCCTCGGCAGTCAGGCGCGTGGCATAGCAGTAGCTCATCGGCAGGTACACCTGGCGGCAGTGGCACCACAGCGTGGAGGGGTGGCCTGGCATCCACGCCGGGAGCAGCCTGTCACACAACAGAGGGATGCTGTCTGCAGCTTGCAGGATGGGGAGTGGGGAGCCGCAGGGACACGGCACAGTTAAGGACAGGGGTGTGGGCAGTCAGAGGGGTAATGTGCCCAGGAGACACCCGGGGCCCAGGATAGCCGCTGCCTCAGTGTTAGAGCAGCCCTACAGGACAACGCACCGACCCCAGGCGATCGCTGCTCCATGCTCCTGGGGTGTGGGGGACCTGGAAGAGAAGCTGGAGACCTCGTTTGGAGCCAGGAGACTGTCTCCTCCAGCCCGAGGACAGTGTTCTGGGCTCTCCCAGCAACCCAGCGAGGCTGTTATCCTGGACAGGGCCTCTGCCAACAGACTGCATCTGATTCCCTGTGGTTTGTGTTAACGGGGTGCGGAGGGAGGCGCAGGGAATAAACAGCCTCTCCAGCAGGGAACATGCCAGTGGGCAATGCTGCCACTAGTTTCCCTGTAATCAGCCAGCTGCCTGAACTCCCTCACTTCACACTGCCCCCTGCTCCTGGCCCCATGGCCAGCTCGGGCACCAGCTGTCCCTGAGGGCTGGGGGAGTCTGCGGCACGCCCAGCTCCAGGACAAGGACAGCTGTGGCATGCCAAATGGGGAGGAACCGTGTCAGGACCCAGCACAGGTTCAGCCCCAAGAGGGAGGGACTTGGGGAGAGCGCAACGTGTGGGTCTGGAGGCTGGCAGAGAGGGCAGGAAGGCTGGAGGTTGAGCAGGTGGGCCGAGCTTGGAGGGGGAGGGAAGGTCATCAACAGAACATCCCTCCCCCATCAGCCCACGCCCCATGCCAGGAATGGTGCCTGGTTTCCGTGCCCGAAGCCTCCTGGCCCAGGCTGAGCGGGAGAATGGGGGACTGGTGCAGGCCGGGGATTACTCTCAGGTCCCTGGTATTCGGCATCGGGCTCTCTGCTGGGTGCTGCTGCGAGGGGACAGGGCTGTGGCTTGGGACTGAAAATCAATACACTCTGCAGATACAGAATAGCACCTACCACAGCTCAGGGAACAGCGTGTTCATTCCCTCCCAGCTGTAAACGTTCAAGACGGCCAGCCAAAACTTCCCCCAGGACGGGATTCCCACAGCACCCCCTGGAGAGACAGACACAGATCTGGGCTCTGACGGCAGCCACGGGGGCCAGGGACACGGACCCTGCCATGTGACAGGGCATGAACAGAGGCTCCTGAATCCTGGTCTGGTCTGGTCGTGTGGCAGGCCAGGGACCCTGGAGAGCGGCAAGTCGGTGCGGCGGGCACACAACGGGCACTACACTCCGACAGACACAGCCATTCAGAAACGACACCTGGGAAGCGTTTGCAACCAGTGAAGGAGCTGAGGTTTCACCGTCACCCCAGAAGGTAAGCGCGGCAGGGTGCTGGCACAGCAGGATGCAGCATGGGCTGTGACATGCCACACGTGCTGCGACAGCCAGGCCACGCTGGGAGAAGCTAAGGGCGGCAGGGCAGAAACTAACGTGCGAACTGCACATGCTGCCATACAGCCAAGGACAAGCCATTGCAAAGGCTCATGCCACTCTGGCCGCATGTCCCCTCGCCTACCACTCACCCCTTCGGAGCTGGGCAAGCCCTTCTCAACAGTCCCAGCCCCATGGCTGCTGGGGGGAGGACAGGATGCTGGAGAGCTCCAGCCACATGCTGACCTTTGCTGTGGAGGTTGATCCGAGCCCTCACGAGGTCCGGGTCATCCGGCCCAACCCCCAGGATCCTCAGGGACGTGTAGTTGAGCGCTGTGCCAAACACCGTCGATTTGTCTTCCACGTGCCTGCCACATACAGAGAGCAGGGAAGTCAGACATGGCCGAGCGCTCGTGCAATCAACCGAGACTGGTTTTATTGGGGCAAACCTACCCAGGGGGTTAGAGCTAACTGAGCAAACTAACTGAAAAGCAACCGCCCTGGGCCATGCTGCTGGGAAAAGGGAACGAAATGCTCCAAGCCCCTCACTCTAGTGGTCTCCCCATGGTGAAGGAGGGCTCTGGTCACGCCAAGTGCTGGCCTCCACGGCCCTGCAGCTCCAGCTCTCAGCATAGCTCTGAGCCGCTTCCCACATGTAAGGGAGCACCAGGCCAAGCTCTGGATGCTGCGGGGGGAGCTTCAGAAGCACTCAGCCATGGCCTAGCCTGTCCCCGCTGAAGCCATAGGCAAGTGCTCTCGTCAAGGCAAGGGGGGGCGGAATGACGCCAACACCGAGTACTTCGAACACCCACCGTTGCGTTGCTGTGTGATTCAGTACGGCGGCACTGCCGGAGCTAAAGTCACCCCGGAAATGCCGATGAAGCGGGGCTTGATTTGCTAATGAAATCAGAGTGTTTCCCTCCCAGGGGCCAGCTTGGGGGCTGGTGGGATTTCAGGGATTTTGTTTAATAGGTTGAAGGCGAGACACAGAAAATGAGCCAGTTTTGAACATTCTCTCTCGTTTCCTAGTGCTCCTCTGGGTCCCCCTCACCTCCGCTGGAATAGGGAAACCTGCCTAGACAATGGCGGAGAGCTGGCAGTGCAGGCGTACGTTTCTACCATGATTGCTTTCCCTTTCACCAAGGCCTCTGATCACAGACCCTCCTCCTAGAGACAGGAAAGACACTCTTCTCCAGTGAAGCCAAGACAGAATGCACATAACAGCCAGAATGCCTCTGCAGACCAGCCCTGACACCACCCCAGCAATGTTCCCGGCAGTCCATGCCTGCCTGCTGGAAGGCTTCCCTCACCTTGTTTCTGTGCCCTCCTTTCCCGAGTGTATTTAATGACCAGCAGCCCACCCCATTAACACACCTCGAGCTGCTACAGCAGCTCTGCGCCGTCCAGGAATGCCATGACCCGGGGAGGGCTAGTGAGGGGAAGCACAAAGCAGGTGGAGCAGGACCTAATGTCTGGCAATAATGTCTGAGATATAAGGCTGTATCAGAGCAGATAACAACGCGCGAGGCAGACATCTCAGGAATGGAACTGGCTTTTGTGCTTGCAAGGGGCTTCTGAGATTTCTATACTGTTTTCACTGACTGTTTTGTACAGGGACAGACAGATAGGAACCATTCCCCTGGTCAACTGGGTCTGGAACGCACAACCCGCCCAAATGCAGCAGGAATAAGGAGAAAGGAACTTCTCTGCTACTCACAAGCCCCAGCCTCCGTCCGGAAGCTGCACCGAGCGCAGGTAACGCACCATCTCCCTCCTGTACTCTTCTGGCAGCGGGATCTTGGCAACATGGCAGGTGATCAGGAAACCTGTTGGACAAAACAGTCCGCCCTTTAGGCCAAACCACCCCCCGATTTCAGACTAGGGACACTCTAGTTGGTTCAGAGAAGCATGTGTCCTGTTCATGGTCAGCACAGGACATGAGAAATCACTGTAGCTAGGGAGTCCCAAGTAAGCACTGCACGTATAGCTAACAGGGAGCAGCTACAACCCCAGGCTAAATGGCTCCAAGGTCGTCATCTGCTGGAACCCAAAAGTGTCATCAGGGCCGTCCAGACAGAATGCACATCAGACTGTAACAACCACATGACCTTCCCTAGCTTCCCCGGCTTCAGCCCCCGCGATGGAACAGGCTGTGGGGGTCAGAACTGCACCAAAGGACCCCGCCCCCATTCGGCAAAACCAGACGGGGGATTTAACTGGCTGGGTAGTTCTTGGTGCTTCACAACAGACGTCAGCTCATTATTAAAGACACGTTCACTGGGGATTAACTGTAGTGCAATGCAGCCGGGGCATTTCCTAGGTCACTGTTTGGGGAAACGATTGGCCATTAAGGTTCAGCACCCAGTGTGCTGGGGAATGACAAGACGCTGCCCTGCCCAGGCCTGCGACAGCGCCCGACCCTGAATCATCCCCAGACAGCTAAGCAAAGAGCAAGCGCCACGGACCCCATAGACCCTGGCCACGCTGCCGGACCCTGCTTGGCACCCGCTATCCCATCCCTACGCAGGTAACTCTGTGCGGAGGTGCTGCCGCTCAGAGCACATGGCGCAGCCATTTCATCCACCGTACCTGGCAGCAGGAAGAGGGGCCCCCCGTAGTCACCGGCCCAGTGCCCATCCTCCGCCTGCAGGCCAGAGTAAAACTTCATCCCATTCAGCGCTGCTTCCTGGGCTGTGCAGGCCTGGGGCAAGGCCTTGAAGAACTTACTCTGCAAAGAAAGGAAGAGGAGCAGGGACAGACACAAATTAAAAGAGCATTGCTCCAGCTCGCGCACAAGGAATGGCCAGCGGCCAAGACACCAGTAGAATCAAGTGCCTTGTGCTGTGGGATAGGGCGGCACTGCAGTCCCACGGGTAATCAGGGTATGTGTACCTCCCCCATGGCCTGCACTGCACTGGCCTTTCACACAATCCTTAGTAGCAACGCCAGCAACCAGACACCAAATCCAGCACAGAGCGACTGTGCAGAGCATGCATAGGGATGAAGAGGGTATGGGAGGGGAGCAGAGGAGTGTGAATACAAGCAGGACACTTGCTGCCTTGAAGCACCTTCTGAGTCATTCAGTGCATAACACTGGTCTACAATTTTTGAGAAGTCGTCTGCTTCAGAGATAAAATGTGCTATTTATTATGTATTTTGATGTGCTGAATTCAAATATGACAATTAAAACAACTGCTTGGCTACTGTTTTTAAGATATTTAAGTTTTTACATTTAATGTCTATGTATATTGTGTAGATAGAGTTTTAATCATAAATTGTAAACCTAGGTCTTTTCATGTGTTTATGGTTGCTTTACATGATAATATTTCACCTGTCCAGTTTATGTAACACTTTAAAAATCAGCAAAAGGGTTATATAAATAAAATTTATTATGAAACAAAAGGCAAAAAACTATTATGTTCATAGTTTAGTCCTATTCAGTGTCTACTTGGCGCTTCTTGGCTTGTCTCTTGTATTCATTAAATGGAGCATCTCTTGTCACTGTCCAGCAATAGTCTGCAAGCATTGATGGGCTCCATTTGCCCTGATAGCGTTTCTCCATTGTTCCAATGTGCTGGTGAAATCGCTCGCCGTGCTCGTCGCTCACTGCTCCGCAGTTCGGTGGAAAAAAATCTAGATGAGAGTGCAAAAAATGTATCTTTAGTGACATGTTGCAACCAAGGCTTTTGTATGCCTTGAGGAGGTTTTCCACCAACAACCTGTAGTTGTCTGCCTTGTTGTTTCCAAGAAAATGTATTGCCACTAACTGGAAGGCTTTCCATGCCGTCTTTTCCTTGCCACGCAGTGCATGGTCAAATGCATCATCTCGAAGAAGTTCACGAATCTGAGGACCAACAAAGACACCTTCCTTTATCTTAGCTTCACTTAACCTTGGAAATTTTCCATGGAGGTACTTGAAAGCTGCTTGTGTTTTGTCAATGGCCTTGACAAAGTTCTTCATCAGACCCAGCTTGATGTGTAAGGGTGGTAACAAAATCTTCCTTGATTCAACAAGTGGTGGATGCTGAACACTTTTCCTCCCAGGCTCCAATGACTGTCGGAGTGGCCAATCTTTCTTGATGTAGTGGGAATCTCTTGCACGACTATCCCATTCGCAGAGAAAACAGCAGTACTTTGTGTATCCAGTCTGCAGACCAAGCAAGAGAGCAACAACCTTCAAATCGCCACAAAGCTGCGTTGGTCATATGTTGGTCATAGTTTATGCACCTCAAAAGTTGTTTCATGTTGTCATAGGTTTCCTTCATATGGACTGCATGACCAACTGGAATTGATGGCAAAACATTGCCATTATGCAGTAAAACAGCTTTAAGACTCGTCTTCGATGAATCAATGAACAGTCTCCACTCATCTGGATCATGAACGATGTTGAGGGCTGCCATCACACCATCGATGTTGTTGCAGGCTACAAGATCACCTTCCATGAAGAAGAAT
>NW_027055234.1:0-8144 GCF_011386835.1 Chrysemys picta bellii | reverse complement strand
CCGAACCCCGCCACCTGGGACTGAAATCAGTGTCTCCTGAAAGAGGTACAATAGTCAGGAAAGGTTGAGAACCACTTACTACAGAGTAGATCACTCTTTATGAGCATTTGTTGTCTTCACTGTTGTAGCCGTGTCGGTCCCAGGATATTAGAGACACAAGGTGGGTGAGGTTATATCTTTTATTGAACCAACTTCTGGTAGTGAGAGAGACCAGCTTTTGAGCTACACAGAGCTCTTCTGTCTCTGTCTGAAGAAGAGCTCTCTATGGCTCAAAAGTTTGTCTCTTTCACCCACAGAAGTTGATCCAATAAAAAAATTGGACCTCACCCATCTTGTTTCTTTCTGAGCATGTCATTTCTAGCCATGAGTAAGGGCAGGAGCTGTAATTCTTGGGTAAGCCATACACCATAGAGATGGGCGATCCAGGGACAGGAAGTAGTTTGGAGCTGTGCGATACCGTATTGTACTGACACCAATGTAGAATGGTCATTAGTGCCAGGATGTGATTACCTCTGCGATCCTGGAGGGGCTGTTGCAAACCACAGTGGGGCTCCAAGCAGCCAGAAATTCCTTGTTCCTCTGTTCAGTCCATTCCACATTCTTTCTGTCCAACTGTGCAACTGAAATACATGTTAATAACACTCTTAACTTTCCATTCTGCTTCCTGGCTTCTGCTCTCATCCTTCTTTACTGGACAAAGCCCTTTGTTTGGTCCTGATCCAGGAAAGCATTTAACATTATTCTAAGCAGATGAATAATCCCAGGGACTTCCATGGGACTACTCGCCTGATGAAAGTTACAGATGTGCGTAAATGTTGTGCTGGATCAGGGCCTTGACCCCCAGAGTAAAGTGGCTCTATCAAGTGACTGGAATCTAGCCAAAACACTTCAGTGGTGTAGAAGTGGATTAACACAGTCATGAATCGAGCCCCAGATTTGGATCCAGATTTCCAACAGCCATCAAAGTTCTGGGGCGTTCAGGGTACAGGCATCTCGAACTGAACTAATTGGTCTGATGGCGTTAAATCCCCTATCATCGTGTCCCACTGACCCTTCCCATTCCCACTGACGGAATGAGCTCTACCAGTCTCAGTTTGCGGTAACGTGTGTTGCCTTTCTCTGTATTCCCCCCCTCCCCTTTCCTTTCTTTGAAAGTCAGGGCTAGAATTACGGGATGACTATCAGACGCTTGTTTCTAGATCCACAAAAAAACCAGCACTCTGTTCAAAGGAACGTAAGGAATAAATACTGAGCCAGATGCTCTACTTCTTACTCAGGCACTATCCTGAATGGGAGCGTTGCCTGAGGAAAGTCTCTAGCATTTAGCTCCCAGGAGGGGGATTCAGATGCTCATCAGTGCTTCTCTTACTCTTTTGGCGCCACGCAATAGAGACGAGGTAATGAACAGCCCCTGCTGCCTTTGAGCTGATCGCCTTGACGGGATCCCCACAGCGGATCCCCAGCACTGCAACCAGGTGTCCGAGCCTGGTGAATGGAGACGCTTCCTAATTGTACAAAAGAGGAGAGGAGGAATCCATTACCACTGCAGGTAAAGCGGGCTGTGTCTCCTAGGCAAGGAGTCTATATCCACACAGTCCCTTTCTATAATGGGGCGTGATCCTCAGCTCTCCCTCTTCAGAAGAGGCTTGGGAGCCAGAAGAAGAATATAGGTTTCAGAGTAGCAGCCGTGTTAGTCTGTATCCGCAAAAAGAACAGGAGTACTTGTGGCACCTTAGAGACTAACAAATTTTTTAGAGCATAAGCTTTCGTGGACTACAGCCCACTTCTTCGGATGCATACCGAAGAAGTGGGCTGTAGTCCACGAAAGCTTATGCTCTAATAAATTTGTTAGTCTCTAAGGTGCCACAAGTACTCCTGTTCTTTTTAAGAAGAATATAGGGCTCGATCCCGCACCACAGACATCCACTGGAGTTTTGCCACAGACTTCAGTGGGAGCAAGATCAGGATCATAATGATCTGTAACGGCTGAGGTGGGCTGGAATGGAGAGGCCTCTTCCTGCAGCTCCACAAAAGGAAAGTATCCCATGGTACTAGGATGAGGAATGGAGGCAAACAGGGAACCAGCTGGGGATGAAATGTCTTCAGTCTCTAGGATTTTGAAATCTCTTTTCTCTGAAATTCATTAGATCCAACCATAGAAAAACCTGTTCTTCCTGTGCCCCTTGTTAGCTGCCTTTCCTGCATTGGAAAGAGGTGGCCTATTCCTCCAGGGCACTGGATTTATTTTCCAAGTGTATCAGACGCCAACCCATCTCAGTCAGGATGATGGACGAGCAACGAGATCAGTTTTTCCTCCGCCTATTAGGGAGCATTGCACTGTGGGGCCCATCAACATACTTCTAAGCAGGAAGTTTCTCTGGCGTGGGAGAGTGCCCTGTAGGTCTAGTTTGCAATCAGGTCACTAGAAGTCAAGAGTTACTCACATCCAGTTTGACTTCTGTGGCCATGAAGTTTAGGAGCAGTATGCTGCTCCATACAGCCCTCTCCCGCCGGCAAGCTTCCCTGGACTGCATCCAGGAGTCCATGAGCTGCAGGAAAAACAAGAGAGGTTAAAAATAACAGGGGGAAAGGGTGTATACAAGTGATCCCCAAAGGATAATCTTTATTCTGGCTGAATCATCTCACTCTTACAGATACAGGCTGCGTCTGCTTTGTGCAGACTCAAAATACACATGGAATTCTTCTCTTCAAACGAAAGCAAAGTGCATTTCTCTCTGAGGGCCCAGTCACACACCCGCTGAAGTCAATGAAAGTTTTGACATTGATCTAAGGACCCATTGAGGTCAACGGAAAGGTCCCCATTTGATTTCAATGAGCATTGGATCGAGCCTTTAATGGATGCAGGATTGGGTCCTATGTAAGGAAGGGAAGGGCCAAGTCTTCTCTGGACAAGCCACACAATCCAGCATTTCATTCAGCAAAATAAGAGCAGCTGGAGGAAAACTTCTATTCTTTCATGATTGCAGACTTTGGGCCAGCCCTCATGCTCTGTAGTTAGCGGCAGTCTTGGTTCCCATTGCACCCATTGGTTCTCACTGTGGGACAGCTGGAGCTGGGAGTTCTGTGGAGGCCAGGTGCCAGCCCTCACGGGGGACTAGAGTCCTGGCAGCGACCCCTCCAATTGCATCAGGAGTGGCAATGATGGGCAGTAAAGGGAATAACGTCCTCATTTGGAAAGGCCACTGTGATGTAAGGGCCACCAGGAGACAGGAAAGAAACTGAGGGTAACAATGGAGGAGATTGTCAGACCTCACAGATGGAAATAGAAGACTCCCTCGTGCTACATGAACCTTGTCACATATGCCCTAATAGGAGAACCCTGTGGAGATGGGGCACTCCATTCTTTCCTTAACTCTCCTTTCCCTCACAAGCTCTTAACAAGATTTTCCTGTTCCTCTTCCCTACCTTACCATCCTCCAACCGGCATCTCCAGATCCTGTTTACCTGCAAGATCCTCTCTAGCTCAGCCGGAACTGGATTTTCTAAAATCAGACTCAGGAGCATCTCGTTGAGGGTCTGCAATGTTTCAATGAAGAGAACCTGAAAGGAGGGGGAACCTTTATGCTCAGCGCAACAGAGCTGTGGATTATACAAATAATTTATCTTATGGGCTTGAGGCAAGAATCACAGGGTGAAATTCTTTGGCCTGTATTATACAAGAAACCAGGCTAGATCAGGGGTGGCCAACCTGTGGCTCCGGAGCCATATGCGGCTCTTCAGAAGTTAATATGCGGCTCCTTGTATAGGCACCGACTCCGGGACTGGAGCTACAGGCGCCAACGTTCCAATGTGCCCGGGGGTGCTCATCAGGGGCGTAGCCAGGTGGAGGGAACAGGGGCAGTGGAAAAAAAAACCACCCGCTGCGGCGCTTTTACTGACAGGGCGGCGCTCCGGGTCTTCGGCGGCACCTCGGCGGCGGGACCTTCACTCGCTCTGTGGGTCTTCGGCGGCACCTCGGCGGCGGGACCTTCACTCACTCTGCGGGTCTTCAGTGGCACCTCGGCGGCGGGACCTTCACTCGCTCTGCAGGTCTTCGGCGTCATTTAGACGATGAAGCTTCAGTGCCGCTGAAGACACCCGGAGCTAGTGAAGGTCCCGCCGCCAAAGTACCACCAAGACCCGGAGCGCCGCCCCGTCAGTAAAAGCGCCGCAGCAGGTGGCGCCTTTTTTTTTTCTGCTCCCGGGTGAGTAAAATGAAAAAGGCGCCACTTGTGCTCGGTGGGGGAGTGGCTGCTGCCCCGCTTCCACCCTAGCTACGCTACTGGTGCTTACTGCTCAACCCCTGGCTCTGCCACAGGCTCTGCCCCCACTCCACCCCTTCCCGCCTCATCCCCCGAGCCTGCCGTGCCATCGCTCCTCCCCTCCAGAGCCTCCTGCACGCCACGAAACAGCTGATCGGGACGTGCGGAGAGGGAGGGGGAGGCGCTGATCAGCGGGGCTGCCAGAGGGCAGGAGGCACTGGGAGTGGGGTGGGGGAGCTGATGGGGGGCTGCTGACATATTACTGTGGATCTTCAGCAATGTACATTGGTAAATTCTGGCTCCTTCTCAGGCTCAGGTTGGCCACCCCTGGGTTAGATGATCTAATGGTCCTTTCTGGCTTCCAAGTCATAAACCAATAGAATTTATAGTTCAGACCTTGTCCTAAGACAACGTCTATAAAAATAAGGCCAGATCCTCAATGAGTGCATATTGACATAGCTCCATCAGCGGGCGTGAAGCTACATGGATTCATACCAGCGAAGGGTCTGGCCCATACTTCTTGTACGCAATAGTTGCTAAATAATTAGCTACTTCACTTATTCAATAATGTGGGTGCCCTGAGCACAAGAGAAACCGTATTTAGATTTGTTCTGGGCAGTGAATCCTTCAGGAATCTCAAGAAAACTAGCCTCATGTTTCAACTGATATTGGCCTGCCGTGATTCAAAGCTGTGCTCTTGACAATCACCCAGAAAGTCAGATGCATCGTTATATCCCTGCCTCATTTCCATTATAAACCAAAGGAAACTGATAACAGAAAGACATCTGCAGTATAAGTGACCCTTTTCTTATAATTGATCTTCCAAATCATCCCCCAAACCTGATGTAATGAATTCATCAATGCCTCCCTTGGGAAGATAACATGCAGCAAAGCCCTTATCAGAGAGTAAGGAAAATGTTATAGCAAAAGAAAGTCCTACACTGAAATGAGATTTTTTAACATTAGAAATAAATATCACTTTAATAAATATATCACCTTGCCTTTGCAGGAGTGCCGCCAGCTTTTCTGCTGCCCTAGGTGGCGGAAGGTCCCGCCCCGAAATACCACTGTGGTCGCCAACCCCCAAATTGTAGCGCCCTAGGCGACCGCCTAATGGGTTGCGCCGGCCCTGTGTCTTTGCCCTTTACTCCTCTGGGTCTTAGATACTATTCACTCCAATTATTTGGTTAGAGAGAGCATATGTGAGCATGCGGGATGTGAGGCAAATTAAGTGTTCTAAATTCTATTGACTTTGGTAGTTAATTTGGTCCAGTGTCTGTAATTTCTCTCCCCTCAACTTTAGGGCCATAAATGGCTTTTCAGAATTAAAAAAGCACAGGCACTGAAAGCTTTAGCAACTCTGACAGTACGGGTCAGATGTTTAAAGATTTGCCACCATATTTACACCCACAATTTGCAGGCGCAGCTTTGCTCCTACTTGGTCTTTTCACCCGTCAAGTTGATCACTTCGATGCCAAAGTACTGGATTTAGGTGTGAAATCAGGTATTTCAGGTGCCCATGTGAGCTAAGGTGTAACTGCAAATAATTGCAGGTCAAAAGTAGGGACTAAAGTAAAGTTCAGGCTGAAAATGTGGCTGTATCGAGTGCCGCAGGACCCCAACTTTATTCAGCCCCTTCATGCAAGAGGACCTAGCTGTGGGAGGTGCCACACACCAGAAATACCCGGTCAGTGATCAAACAATAGCCAGCCCCATTTCTGGGGCAAGCACTAAGTACTTTTTCCTCATTCCACATGCCTCATTCTAGCTTCACCACCCAGATTGGGATCCCCAGTAGTTCCCTAGTAAATTGAAAACGGATGGATCATTTTCATAATTGGGAATGTGGCAGCTACTTGCTGTATGCATGGGACGAATGATCAGGGCCACGTCACCGGGGCTAAAGTCCCCAACTGATACTCCACAATGGCGTTCCATGAGAAATTTCGCTGACAGTGTAGTCACATATCACCAATATGGGACCAAAGTAAGTAACAGGAAACCATTCTTGAGTTACCTTTGTGTACTGGCCGCTTATACCCCTGATTACTCCTTGCACCTGCAACGTCATTAGAAGTGGCAGGGAAAACACGCTCTTGAGGAATGTTCTCAGCAGGACCCTTCTCTGGTGGGAGCCCATGGCCTTCACCACATGCTTTTTGCTGGAAAAAGGAAGAAGCCTGGATTGGACTTTGAGGTGCTGAAGCATAACGGAGGCATCAGATGGTAAGGACATGAACTGAGGGTTATGCTGAAGGAGCGTGAGACTAAGAGACATCTGGACTATACAAGAGAACAAGATCATGTGAACAGTAACAATGTAGAAGAGTAAGACACTGGCAAAGATTAACAGAATACAGGAAAAGCACGGGAGGGCAGGGACTGGTGCCCCGAATAGTAAATCCGGCTCAGAAGAGAGTGAAGGAAATGACTCAGCTGACACCTCCAGAAAGAAAATCATCTCAAAATGTCTGCAGAGACTCTTGGCTTTGAATCACATGTGGAGTAAAGAGGATTACAAAGTTACGGGGTAGAAAATCATCAGTCAGCCATGCAATAGTCCCCCAGCTCCTCCCCAAAGAGTCCTCAGCATCTAAAGAGGTGTTCCCCTCCACACGGAACACCTGGTAGATAAATTAACAATGTTGCAGAGCAATGAATAGTCAGGATCAGAAATCGTGGTGAGTTGAGGATGATGATGTATCCGGGCAGCACCTACAATATACTGGGCTCTGTCTGCAAACAAAGGAAGGCTAGTGAGGGACTGCTATTGGCAACTCTGGTCCCACCGAGCATGGAGTGAGAAGCCAGGTGTGAAGGCTGGGCAGTTAAATGAGAAGTCACGTTACCTCAGCTCGATAATGATGGCCATGGCCTGGAGCCGTATGGTGCTGGAGAGAGAGTCCCGGGGTTCTTTCTTAATCATCTCCTGTAAGTCACAAAGGGGCAAACATAGTAAATGAGACACAAGTGCTCCCAGCATCAGTCCTACTCCCTCACACATTCATTGAGGAGGTTATACAAAGCCCTGGCATCACAGCTAACTCTGGAGGCCTCAAAAAAGGCTAAATTAGCCACAGGCTTCTCCGGAGTCTCCAATAAATCCCCAGCTAAAAGAACATCAGATATTCCAAAAGTAACAAGGAGCCTAGCCAAAACCCAGGATCTTCCTTTCTGATGGAAGAGCTCCCAGACCATGAAGCTGCTCAGCCAGTGGTGTTGTCCAAAGGGATCTCATCTGTTTCTACCCAGCCACAAATTCACTCACTCATTTCCTCATCCATCTCTGTTCACTCATCTCCTACTTCCCACCAACTAGCATCCTCTCTCTGTCCATTCACACTAATATTTCCAGTCAATCAGCACTGACCTCAATTTTACACACTGAAATAATTGCTTCAGTGTATACAACAAAGTTCTTTACAACTCTCCAGATTCCATGGACCCTAGCGTGGGTTTAGCAGCTAAGTATTCTCCACAGTTCATCAATCTTTTCCAACCAACAACACAGACCCTGTGTATATTATTTACTCACCACTATGGCTCCTGCAGTGTCTGATGCAAAGTTGTGAATAAAAAAGTCAGGCATGTTATGCCAGTCGATGCTCTTGCTGAGAACAAACAAGAGTCTTAAGAAACTTTTTTTCATAATGAAATCCTAAACCAAAATGAGAAAAAATATATATCAGGGTGAAAGGGATTTAGATAGAGAACATCATCGGGTAGAATATTCTACCTTCATTCAAAACCCCTCCACACGGAACACCTGGTAGATAAATTAACAATGTTGCAGAGCAATGAATAGTCAGGATCAGAAATCGTGGTGAGTTGAGGATGATGATGTATCCGGGCAGCACCTACAATATACTGGGCTCTGTCTGC
>NW_027055233.1:0-8146 GCF_011386835.1 Chrysemys picta bellii | reverse complement strand
GCCGACTACATCGTGCAGAAACTGGAGTCCCCAGGTGACCAGATCCTTACTGGCCGGCAGAAAAAGTTTGTCTATTGGGAGTGGTGAGCAATATATGCTTAGTGTGTGTATCTGTTCTGGTGACTGTTAATAACGGGAGGTTAAGTGGGATATTACTGTGTAAGGCTCTTTCCCTGGTAAAAGACCCCACAAACCCGCAGAGTGTGAGGTTACACCCTGAGCCCATGGAAGGATGAGGATGGGTGCCTAAGTTAACAGGGTTATGCCTTGAGCCCTAGGAAAAGGGTAAAGGTGGGTGCCCCTGAGTGTGAAGATAACATGAGGGACTGGATCTTTGGAACCCCTTGCTCAGATAACCTTAAATTTGGACCAAGAACACTACTGCAGACCTTGACAGGGCACTGCAGCTTTCAAGACAGCCCAAACCAGCATGTGGGTTTTAGAGCACGTCAAAGACCAGCTATGACACAATCAGCTCATCTCAGCCGTATCTATTCTGGTGTAATAAAGCCGAAAGAGATTAGGTGTTGGTGGTGTGTCAGGGCCTGTGATCTAGAGCCTGGATCTGCAGAGGACAGCTGGGGATCACTGGTGCGATGGTGCCGCAGAAATTACCACCCCAGAGAGCCAGAGTGGCGGCACCCTGCTGCCCTCTGATTTGCCTAGCACCCTATTTAACCCCTGCCTTACCCAGGAAGTTGTCTGGGAAACCCTCCGACTTTGGCTTGCTGTGACTCTAGACTTTGCCTTGTCTCCTGATCGCCGGTCTCTGATCGCAGCCTGAGACTTGCCCCCTCGCTGTGGCCTGGCTGTGACCTCCGACTATGGCCTGACTCTGTTCATGTCTTGCTTTCCTCCCATTCCTGCCCAGCAACTCCTGTCACTCATGTGCAGCCCTCACCCGTCGGTGATGCCCAGGCCAGGCTGCGTATGCCCTGGTCCCTCACAACGGGGTCGGCCGGATCTCAGCACCACCAAGGGAGAGTTTCTGCATACTTCGCTGAGTTACAAGGCGTATCTGCCTTCTCTCAATGGGTCCATTGTACAGCTGATGGTCCTTAATGGGCCATCAAGCAGGCTAGGCAGAGCTAATCTCAGCTTGTCTGGGATGTCACCCAGAAGCATAGCATAAGTTTGAAATACAGACAGTGTAGAGCCAATATTCATAACTTTAACTACAAAACTGATACACACATATAGACAGCATAATCATAACCAGTAAACCATAACCTTGTCCTAGACACCCCATTTGACCCCCTTTATACAAGATTTGGGTGCCACTACAGGACCTTGGTTGCAACAATGATCTATACGGTCCCAGTTTATGTCAATAACGTCACACCCCCAACGCAAAATTGATGCAGGAAGGGATGACACAAACATCACTGACTGCATCCCAAGAGCTCCCCATCCTGGGTTCTGTCTCACTACCGCTAGTATTGGGTTAGAAGCCATACCAGTGTATAACAGAAATGGTTTATCAAAATCATGTTCAACCACATGAGTGAACCTCTTTACAAACTCAAGGTAAAACTTAGTAGAACAATAGTGGATTGGATCTGCTCTGGCAGCCTCGTTCCTGTATGTCTTATGTGATCTTGCCAAGAGCTACAGAAAACCACTACTTTATCCATACAAGCTCGGGCAAATGTTTGGAACCCAATTAATATCGAATAAATGCAGATATTAATGTTCTTCATAGTACAGGAATCTTGGCATTTAGCCATGAAAGCCATATGGTAGTGTGCCTCAGTTTTCCTTTTCCTACAGCACATTAGGTCTGGAATGTCTTTTCCCCTGTGGAAAGTTCCAATATTGTTTATAGCCATGAACTATGAAACACCAGTGTAACAAGGCCTTTTAACATAACGTGTGTTCTCATGTATTCCTTTTAACATGTTCAAGGGATTCTCCAAAAGATTAGGCACATTGTACATTTTTACAGTTTGCGGCAATAGCAACACATTCATTACAAAATTTAGCACTAACAACAAGTTCATTGCAAGTGTCCATCTACAATCATGTTTGTCATGCCACACCTTTGGCTCAATACCATTGGAGTTTGGGCATTTTAGGGTTAACCTGTGGCTTCCCTTTGCAAAATTCAGTTTTGTCTTTCCTCCTTGTCCTGCAGGATCAAACCCTGATTTCTCTTGCTCAACAGAATTCACTGGCTGATGGGGTGGGCCTCTGTGCTAACAGCTATTAGCAAGTCCTTCCTTTCCCAGCCAGGCAGGTAATTTGCACTACCCCAGACCAGAGCCAGTCCACCAGTTTTCATATTCGTACCTGCTATCATTTCCAAGGCTGGACTCTGTCTTAAAGCGATACCACACAAATCTACAGAGTCTGCGGGTGAGAGTTTGCTTGCTCTCCCCCGCATCCTCAAGCATTTAGCCATAAAACTGCTCTGCTCTGACACATCAGTAACCAAATCTGTCCTCAAACCCTGAAGCACAAACTGCTCATTTAAAGAATCAGAGTGGAGACATTCCTGTTCCAACACCATTGTCTCCCCAACAAGTTGGTCCCACACAGCCACTTGTTTATAGGGCTGCCTCAATTCCTTAACAACTTTTACTTCCTCTGAGACCTTCTCAAAGCTACCCACACTGGATCTTTTAAAAGGAAAGTCAGTGGATCCATTCACGACAGACAATTTTTGGCTGCTAGGAACTGAAACTTCCTTGATTAAATCACTCTCACACCCTTCAGTTGCAGGGAACTGCTTGCCCAGACTACCATGAGGATTCCTTTCTCCAGGAGCTTTTCTAAGCAGCAATTCACCCCTCACAGAAATTCTGCCCTTACCCTCTTCACCTAGGGCTTGCTCTAAAGGAACACTTTCCTGAGCAACAACAGACTCTGTCTGGGTCTTACTTACATTCCGGATCACCTTTGGCCCATCAGGCAGATCTCTACACAATCCCCTTTCAGGCAAACCCATAGACTTCCTAGATAAAAGGTTAGAAACATTTCCCTTCTCTTTGCCACACACAAGCTCAGGAATTTTTTCCTTTTTGCTACAAGTTGTTAAACTGTCCGTAGGTACCACAACCAAATTACCTTTCTGCTCTCCTTGTGCCCTGGCTAGGGTATCACCCTGATCAGACAGAGTTGTTACACCCTTCTCCAACCACACATGAGCAACAGGCAAAATACAAGCACCAGAATTGTCTGGTCTCTGGGATTTTGCTAAGAAACTAACTGGATGCAACCTAGTTACGGTGCCATTCTCCCCAGCAGATGCAAACTTAGGACCATTCCCTTCCTGGGCTTTAGTTGAATCCAGAACCAACTCTGAGACAACTAAATTACTCTTAACCATCACCGGCCGAAAGGCACCTTCTGTCTGCTCCACAGACAAAGAAGAGTTGGAGACACATTTTCCTTTACTAGACATACAGTTTGGGATTTCATTTCCCTTGTCCCAGCACACCGGGCTGTTCACAGACAACTGCTTGGAGACTGGGGTAGCTTCCTCCATAGGCAAGTCAATACCCCTGACAGACACAGGCACATTTCCTTCACTGTCACTATTTTTCGCACAGGAAACAGATAAGGATAGGGACACTCATCTTCCACTCTCCTTGCTTTCCCAAACTGCTGACTAGATAAAGCCATCCGTTCACAAGACTGCCTAGGCTCATCCAAAATCTCCTTGCTCTCCTCTCCCTTCGCTTGATCTAATTCCAGATTTACTTTTGAGACATTAGATAGACATTCAGAAACTTCATTCACAGCCAAACAGCTACTTTCCAAAGACAAACTTTTGGAGAAACCCTCCATAGGCACAACCTTTTACTCCCACAACCATGGTGCCCTCCAAACCCTTCCATTTCAGGTGGATTTTAGCCAAAGGCACCCTGACAAAATACTTAGATAAGGCTACAACAGTTACATCTTCACCTGGCAAATAATCTTCCTTCCTGACAAGACTTGCTTTAACCAGAGTAATATCTGCTGCGGTGTCCCTCCATGCCATACATCTTACTCCATTCACTTCTGCACTGCTAATAAACTCTGCATTATTTCCCCCATATTTAGCTTTAATGTGAGTTTTAAGGTCAAATTCTTCAGAGACCACAGAAACAGCATTTGCACACAGGGCACCAATGCTGGGCTCTGTGTGGCTTGCCTGTGAGTTTATAACAACAGGGTTAGCATTTGCCGTGGCATTTGGGGTTGCTGGTTTTGGGCTGCCCTTCAGTGTCGGGCAGTCTGGTCTCATGTGGCCCAGGATACCACAGTGATAGCATGTAACCTGTTCTATCCTGGGATGTGAGTTCCTACCCTCCAGGCCCCCTTGAACTCCTTTAGAAGAGTCAGGTTTATTTTTAAATCCTTCCCTCCTCTTGAACTGGGGAGAATGGTGATTAGTTTTCCCTGGGGTTTTACACCCTTCTCGAGCCCTGTTTTGGGTATGGGCATCCGCAATCTCTGCTGCCCGTAGGACTGACTCAGGGTCCCTGTCACACACAGCTGCTCTCACATGGCCAGGCACAATGTCTAAGAACTGTTCCAAAGTTATTAAATCCATCAGTTTTTCAAAACTCCCATGCGCCTTAGCTCCCATAACCCACTTTTTAACAAAACCCATCAGCTTATGAGCACATTCTACAAAAGTACAATCCTTAGACATTTTAAACTCTCTAAACTTAACTCTGTAAGATTCAGGAGTAACCTTGAACCGCCTTAACACAGAATCCTTAAACCGCTCATAATCTAAGGCTTCTTGTTCCCCCAAGTCATTGAATACCTCCCTGGCTTTTCCAGTCAGTCTGGTTAGCAGGACAGGCATTCGCTGACCCTCAGGGATCTGGTACAGATTGCAGAGGCGTTCAAAGGTAGACAAAAACTCCTCTATATCCTCAGTATCATTGTAAATGGGACACATCCTTTCCCAGTTTTTCTCATGGTCGGGGGGAAGTGGAGTTCCAGGTGGGGATGACTTTCTCCGCTCTTCCAGTACTTGGAGCTGAAGTCTGGCATCTCCTGTTCCATCTTGTGAGTCTCCTGTTCCATCTTGTGAGTCTCCTGCTCAGCAGCGAGCAGCTCTAGACGTCCCTTACAAGCTCTCTCTTCTCTCTCATCAGCCTCCTTCTCTAATTCTGCTATTTTTTGCTTCTCCAGCAATCGAAGATCTGCTAGCTTCTGTTCATGCTCAAATTGCAGTTTACTTGTCACCCTTTGCATCCTAATTTTTTCTGCATCTTCTGCAGCCTCAGGTAAGGGCTGTGCTCTTGCCCCCTGATCACTGGCTATTAACAGATTTCTCAGTTCTTCCTTTGTAGCTTTCTTTCTAAAGCTTATCCTCTTTTCTGAACACAAATTTTCCAGGGCTTTTTTGCCAAGTCCCTCATATGCTCTTTGCTCAGCCATTGCAGCAGCTCTTTAACCAACAAAACTCTCAATCCCAAAATTCAAATTTGGATAGCGTGGGGTTCTGACCCAAAGCTTAATTGACCTGGTTCTGTGGATCCTGCCAACTACGCCACTGTGACAATGCGGTTCTGGCGGAACCCAACTGAGAGGGCCAACTCAGGACAAATTGCTAAAACAGGGCAGTTACAGCCCAAGGCTGGGGTTTCTCCACCTCTAAGGCAAACCAAACCAGCCAGACTAGGAGGATTTCAGTCTCATCCCACTGGCTAACCACAAGTCTCACAAGCAATCTCCTTAGACACTCCAGTTTCCCAGTATTACCACCAGTGCCACACGCTATGGGGACAAATGGTTATGAAAACCAATACCCCAATAAAAGAAAAAAGTTCTCCTGATCCCAAAGGACCAAGCCCCAGACTCAGGTCAATATACAAATCAGATCTTACCCACAAATCACGCTGCTGCCAATCCTTTAGAATCTAAAATCTAAAGGTTTATTCATAAAAGGAAAAAGATAGAGATGAGAGTTAGAATTGGTTAAATGGAATCAATTACATACAGTAATGGCAAAGTTCTTGGTTCAGGCTTGCAGCAGCGATGGAATAAACTGCAGGTTCAAATCAAGTCTCTGGAATACATCCCGCGCTGGGATGGGTCATTCAGTCCTTTGTTCAGAGCTTCAATTTGTAGCAAAGTTCCTCCAGAGGTAAGAAGCAGGATTGAAGACCAGATGGAGATGAGGCATCAGCCTTATATAGTCTTTTCCAGGTGTAAGAACACCTCTTTGTTCTTACTGTGGAAAATTACAGCAAAATGGAGTCTGGAGTCACATGGGCCAGTCCCTGCATACTTTGCTGAGTTACCAGGCATATCTGCCTTTTCTCAATGGGTCCATTGTATAGCTGATGGTCCTTAATGGGCCATCAAGCAGGCTAGGCAGAGCTAATCTCAGCTTGTCTGGGATGTCACCCAGAAGCATAGCATAAATTTGCCATACAGACAGTATAGAGCCAACACTCATAACTTCAACCACAAAACTGATACACACACACAGACAGCACAATCATAACCATTAAACCATAACCTTGTCCTAGACACCCCATTTGACCCCCTTTAGACAAGATTTGGGTGCCACTACAGGACCTTGGTTGCAACAATGATCTATACGGTCCCAGTTTATGTCAATAACGTCACAAGGGCGTACCCAGACGAGGGTGGAGAAAGAGCCTGGCAGAGGTGAAGTAGGAGCAGCCCAGGGAAACAGTAGCAAGGTTTGGGATTGTGCAGACCTCAGCTACCGGTTGTAGGGTCCCTGGGCTGGACCCCAGAGTGGAGGGGAAGGCCTGGGTTCCCCTACCAGCCACTGAGGGAAGTGGCCCAGTCTGGTCAGTGGGGCAGAAGACTTCCTAGGACAGTTGTACAGTGGGACTTTGCTACCCCAGAAGGGCATGACCATAGTGACCTGGCTGGAGGGCTGAGTCACAAAGAAGGAGTACCCTGAGTCCCAGAGAGAGAGAGAGAGAGAGAGAGAGACCACGAGGTGAGGAAAGGGGCGTCGGACCTAAGTGCAGCTAATCCCCAGACGCGGCCACAAGGAGGTGCCCCAGCAGTGAGTGTATCCTGTGGCAGGGTGTCTGAGTGGCAGCACCTCCTGGGGCTGCTTCTGGGCCAGTGCAGCGAATACACCACCCCTTGTTCGGGGCTGTGCCCAAGCCACAAGCTAGCTTTAGATATATGCTCCCAAAAGGGTCACTTCCTTACTCCCCAAGCCAGACCCCATAAAAGACCATCTTACCCCTGGTGAGCCTCACTGAAAGCAAGTGTGAGTCAAAGTGACTCGGTCTGGCCTGTTCCTTTCACTGGAGCTGCCCAGATTTCCACTGCTGCATTTCTGAAGTCAGTGCTGGCTGCCGTGTGTGTACTTTCCTTGGAGACACCAGAATTTCTCGGGTACCTGAATTTCCCTGGTCTCCACCATACAAAACAGAAATCTGTGTCTGTTACCCTAACCTGTCTGAATGAATAATGGAGATATCCCATCTCCTAGAACTGGAAGGGACCTAGGAGGACCAAGTACTGATTTTGCCCCAGATCCCTAAGTGGCCCCCTCAAGGTTTGAACTCATAACCCTGGGTTTAGCAGGCCAATGATCAAACCACTGAGCTATCCCTCCCCCCCAAGTGAGTCACACTTCTTTTCTTGGTGAAAGAAACAGCCAAGGCTTATGACAAGTTCAGAGTGACTAATTTGTAGGTGGAAGAAGCAGTGTTATTTCCTTGCTTCCACTTGTTCAATGCAGGGTCGGGGACACACATTACCTCTGGAGTTGCAGAACAACACAAATCATCATCTTCTCCACCATCAGTAGAATTCCTCTTGTGTTTCCAGATTTTCCTGTAACTGTACTATCTTGTTTGTACAGTTGGCTGACTCTAGCTGAGGGTGCTACAGTTACATGCCAACACCTATAATCTACAGAATGGGAACAGCTGTGGCTTTTGACTGAACATTTCTTTATGGTTTCAGCTATGCCAACACAAAGCCCCATTGAAAATAGTGTGGTTTTGTGGTCTCTACAAAGATAATAATTAAACTTCCCATGGCATTATCTCAGCAATGGTTCTCTCCACAGGAAGCTGTGATGGAGAAATTCATCCATCTAGCGAAGAAGCAAATAATGGAGAGGGCTATATGGCCAGTAACATTTTAATGTCAAATTAAACATTGGGAAGCCCCATGGGTGTGCTTTGGACCAATATGA
>NW_027055232.1:0-8153 GCF_011386835.1 Chrysemys picta bellii | reverse complement strand
TTATTGATTGTATTTACATTGATGACCTTGCCTTCACTATATTCATGGCAAATAGAAAGGAGGTGTGAATAACACAGCATATCTTCAAACTCACTTGGAGAGATAAATACATGATGTGGATTGCCCATGCCCTGCACATTCAGATACATTTTTAAGATCAGTTACCTTTTGTGATTTGCTGCCACCAGCTGTCGGTTTACAGATCTCCCCAAGATTATCTGACCTGCCTTTTCGTAAAAGTTGGGAACCTGGTGACAACTTTTGGCTTTGGGCAGCAAGACGGGGACTGGTCCTTAGGTGAAAAGTTGTTCTGCACAAAATGTAAGGGTCGGTTTTCACAATAGGAATAGCAGGAAACCCTAAAAAATAAACAGCTTCTATTAACCAAGGTTGCTTAAATTACTTTATTGTTCTAATCAATCTGATCTTGCTCATTTCAAGATGGAGATGACAACTGGTAATAATTTAAGTAAAATAAAATGGCATTTACTCACTGAATAAAATATAATGGGGGAATTATTAGGACTATCTTGCGTTCCTAGAATTTTATAGGTGAACTCAGGCAAGGGTGTGGATCTGTGCAACAGCAGCTCTACTAAAATGGCCAAAAGCGTTTTCCCCAAGAAAATGTTCTCTTTTCCCTTTAAAGGAACACCATTAACTGGAAAATCATTTCAATCTGAAAATGATGTCTCTTCTAGTGTTCTAAGTGGAGCTGGCCGGAGGGCGACAATTCTGTTTTGCGACACCTTTCGAGGTTTCAAAATTTGTTTTTATTCTAGATTGGAATGAAACTATAAGCCTTTCAAATGCTTTCACAAAATGAAATTGAATCAAAAACATCAGGTTTTCAATTTGGGGGCCTTCCTCCTTGCAAGAGTCCACTTTGCACCTCAGAAACCTTCCCAGCAAAAACTTTGTCTGAATCAATACATCTCCGTGAAACATTTCGGCTTTGACAATGCAGCACATTTCAATGAAAAAACATTCAGTTAAAAATGTTTCAGCAAAAATTTCCCCCCTTCCTCTCAACCAGAAGAAAAAGGTGGTTTATACGGGGAATGGCTGGGCCTAGAATCCCTCTCTTTTTGCCAGAGGTCTTTTGCAAAGTTTTTGGGGAAGTCCCAAAGTAAACAACATGTATCTAGACTGATTTTCAAAACTACAACCTGATATTAGGATTCTGGATTTCAGAATTTTTGGCTGTTTTGCTTTTGTCATCAAATACTACAAAACTGTACAGATGGGAAGACATCACACAGACCAAAAACCAAAACCACTAGAAATTACATACATCTACGACAAAATATACTAGCCCCCTATAGCCTCAATTGTATACTAGGGCCTTTTTTTAAAGCACATGCGGCTAAACTCAGCTCTGACAAGCAGCTGAGTTAAATGGACTTATGCAACCTATACGAGGGCTGAATCTGGCCGATGATGTCCAAGTTTTTACAATGCTTCCAAGTCACGCATATGACAAGACGATTCTCTAGATAAGCGTGCGCGCACACACTCCCCACCAATGTGGTCTCTTCTCCTCTAAAGAAGTAACAATTACCTTTTTTCACCACCTCTGGGAGTCCGTCTAGCTCATACTCTGGCTCATTCTCATGTAGGGAGATGGCAAACTCATCAGCACCTGACCAAAGGAAAGAGTCATTACCTGTACAAATAACTTTAAGGAGACTCTGGAAAGATGAGTTTAGAGTGCAATGATCTCAATCATTCATTTGTTAATTAAGTACATAAGATGTGTGCTTGTGCAACCACAGTAAACTATACCAAATAAAACAAACCAGACATCATGTAAAGGTTACTTTACAGAAGAGATCTCTGTTGATACCATATTTACTGTCAGGGTGGCAGGTACCCCGATTCTTTGGACACACAATGCATGGGCAACATTAATTCTGGCATTTCCTAACTTTTAAGTGCTTAACATTACCACCTTACCATTATTTTAACAATTTATGGGTATATAATTGAATATAGCTCGTCTCAGAAATATGGATCTCTTTTTATACCGCTAGTGATTCTGCTTATTGGACACTCATGAATATTTGCTAGCCTAACTTACCCTAGCTAATGGCAGACAAGTTGTAGTATATTTTACACATTGTGGTGACCACTTTAAACTGTTGTCCTATTAGCTCTATACTTAGCCCCTGACAACTCTTGAAATGACTGAAGCTTGTGATCAATAAAACCCCAATGTATGTGTCTTAAAAAACATTTGTTAAAGTTAATAAACTCCAGCACTTCCTGGTCCCAGAAAGCTGCAACTAGTACCAGGCTGATGACAGTTAGAAAATGGAGGAACTGTCTGAAGCATGTTTCTTCAGATGCAAGTAATGGAAATTTCCAGAGGCAGGTATAAATCAGTATGGAGATAACGAGGTTAGTTCAATCAGGGAGGGTGAGGTGCTCTGCTAGCAGTTGAGGTGTGAACACCAAGGGAGGAGAAACTGCTTCTGTGGTTGGATAGCCATTCACAGTCTTTGATTAATCCTGATCTGATGGTGTCAAATTTGCATATGAACTGGAGCTCAGCAGTTTCTCTTTGGAGTCTGGTCCTGAAGTGGTTTTGCTGTAAGATGGCTACCTTTACACCTGCTATTGTGTGGCCAGGGAGGTTGAAGTGTTCTTCTACAGGTTTTTGTATACTGCCATTCCTGATATGTGATTTGTGTCCATTTATCCTCTTGCGTAGTGACTGTCCAGTTTGGCCAATGTACATAGCAGAGGGGCACTGCTGGCACATGATGGCATATATAACATTGGTGGATGTGCAGGTGAATGAGCCGGTGATGTTGTAGCTGATCTGGTTAGGTCCTGTGATGGTGTTGCTGGTGTAGATATGTGGGCAGAGTTGGCATCGAGGTTTGTTGCATGGCTTGGTTCCTGAGTTATTATGGTTCGGTGCGTGGTTGCTGGTGAGAATATGCTTAAGGTTGGCTGGTTGTCTGTGGGCGAGGACTGGCCTGCCTCCCAAGGTCTGTGAAAGTGAGGGATCATTGTCCAGGATGGGTTGTAGATCACTGATGATCACTTCAACCTCCCTGGCCACACAATCACAGGTGTAAAGGTAGCCATCTTACAGCAAAAAACCTTCAGGACCAGACTCCAAAGAGAAACTGCTGAACTCCAGTTCATTTGCAAATTTGACACCATCAGATCAGGATTAAACAAAGACTGTGAATGGCTATCCAACCACAGAAGCAGTTTCTCCTCCCTTGGTGTTCACACCTCAACTGCTAGCAGAGCACCTCACCCTCCCTGATTGAACTAACCTCGTTATCTCCATACTGATTTATATCTGCCTCTGGAAATTTCCATTACTTGCATCTGAAGAAGTGAGGTTCTTACCCACGAAAGCTTATGCTCCCAATACTTCTGTTAGTCTTAAAGGTGCCACAGGACCCTCTGTTGCTTTTTACAGATTCAGACTAACACGGCTACCCCTCTGATACTTGTCTGAATCATAACACTTTAAGAGTTGCTCCTCTCTCCCTGTCTACAATCCAGAAGGACACCAAAAGCTGTTTGGAAGGACATATGTATAAACTCTAAAAGATGTCAATTTCTCCATGGTGGATGCTCAACTATCAGGCATCTATACCCAGAACATTCTTTGTTGTGATGGCCAGCAACGGAAAGAACAGACACATTCCAACATTTTACACTCTCATGTCTCAAACAAAGCATTGTAAGAAGTTATACACACCACTCTAATGTTCTTTAAAAAAAAGCCTCCCCTTCATCCTAAGGTCATTTTTGATTTCAAAACATAGGCATTGGAAATCTATATTCATAACATATAAGGAGACTCTGAAATTTGCGGAGACAGATCTTGGGCCAAATTCTCAGCTGGTGTGAATGGCAGAGCTTCAGAAACTATACTGATTTACACCAGCTGAGGATCTGGCGCCTCATCTGAATCAAACGTAATAATGCATGTTTTGAAAACATATTGTATAAATAAATGCATTAAGGTTAGAAACAGGATCATGATTAAGGCTATGTTTTAGTCTCGGGTATTTTTAGTGATAGTCATGGACAGGTCACGGGCAATAAACAAAAAGTCACGGCCCCATGACCTGTTCATGACTTTTACTAAAAATACTCGTGACTAAATCTTACCTACTGGGAAGGGGGACGCTCCTGAAGACTGCTGAGGAGTGGGGGAGAGAGAACAGGGTGACACTGTTGCTGGGGGGATGCCCAGGATCCCACTGCCACTAGTCCCAGACTCCTGCTCCAGGGCAGCACCAGGGACCATGCCTAGTGCTGCCGGAGCAACGGCCAGTGCGACTGGCTCCTGGGCTTCCCCAGCTGATGGGGTGGTCCTGGGATCAGCTGCACCAGCACTGCAAAATTCACAGAGGTCACGGAAACCGTGACTTCAATGAATGATTTGCAGCCTTATAATAACATTCTAGTAGAGCATTTCCTTCTTAAACTACCCCATACTTGTCTTTTGCTCCTTTAACGGAGCACCATGTTCAGCAATTTGTTTCTGCAACATTTTTTTTTCCTTCTCTAGCTGCTTACAGGATTTCATCCACGTCTTCATTTTAGTGCGAGCAAATCCATTTTGCTTCTTTGGTTGAATTCTAGATTTCAGATTGTCCAACTATAAAATAAAAAATTGTTTGTAGTTGCTAATAGGAAACTTCATTCTTCTCTATAAGCATTATACTCTCACTAATGGCATCTCACCTGTCATTAAAAGTTCAGTGCAACTAAAAAACCAGACAAAAGTTGTAATATGCATTTGTATAGTAGATTCACTTAGTAATATACAATTGAATTATAGCAGCTTCTAATTCCAACAGAGAAACATTAAAGTCATGTTTCTTGGAAAGCTACATGTGTGTAGATTTCCTTGATAGAGAAATAATAATCTAAATAGAATATTCAAAATAACCAAATGACAAAACCCAGCTGAAAAGCATGTGGTCCAGGCAGGTTTGTCCACCCTGTGTGCATTGGAATAATGCCAAAATAAAGGGATGGTGGATATCTGGCAGCCTTATAAAACACACTTCAGGATAACGTAAATATCAAGCACAGTGCTCCATTAGCTGGGCATGGAGTGAGCACTGTAACTCAGTGCCTGCTTGCCACAATACAGGCTCCACACTGTGCTTTTTCATGTGTTTATTTCTGAAGCGAGAGCACAGAACTACAGTCCGTCATTCACCACAAATGGAAGAGAAAAAGACTGCAGGCTAGAAAATGCAGAGGGAATTGATAAGAAGAAATTCACCTAGATGGACAGGTTTAAAAACTAAAAACGCCTATCTAAATTATTAGCAAAAATAGTGCTGTTATAAGAAGAATCACTTAATTAATAATTTAGATGGAAATTCTGCATACATCAGAACTGATATGCTCTCACAAGTTGCGTGTGACATAATGAGGTAGTAGAAGCAGTTTAAAGACAATAGGGGCACGTCTACAGTGGGAAGTTTCACAAGGTATTAATTAATGTGTTCATTAACATGATGTTACAACATGCAGTGTAGACACTGCATTGTTATGTTTAATATCACATCAGTCAGTTATGGTTAATCTTAGGGGCAGAGTGAAAAGACATGTTTAAACACGGTCTAATTTTGAAGTACAGACCCTGGCAAGTAAGGTATTGTTTCCTTTGCACCATAAGTGGAGGCATGGCGATGTCTCTCTCTGGTAGGACTACTGCTGCACTTACATTCCCCAAACTTTCAAATTTTCCTTACATTTTAGTTTAACATCTAGTTTTAACCAGAAATGATGATCTCAAAGGAGGAAAGCATGAGAAACTAGACAGTTTATTAGTATTGGGTTTTTTTTCAAGACACTGGCTTCCGGTGATGGGAGAGTCATGTGGGTTTGGGATTTCTTTTTTGTGTGGTTGTGTACATGGGGTACTTCCCCCGATTGTTTACAGAAGTGAGGTAGCACGCTAATCACCCTGCTCTGGGCATCTCTCAACTAAGTAGGGGTACTGAGACAAATGCTGATTGTTGGAATAGCTTGCCCCAGGTGCCTGAAAGGGTGTCTGTCTACACCCTTCCGAAGAGAATTAGTACCACTTGGGGGTTTTTACTCAGTAAAGCAGGAGCCATTTTGAACATGGGAAGGGATTTCTCCTTGATGCCTCTGTAATCCCCTGATGGTGCAGCTACATAAGGAATGGAATTCTTATGTGCCTCTGTTCTGGGCACACACTGTCTAAAGTGCTCTTTAATCCTTCAACGCTGAGCAAGCCTATGGAGAGGGGGAGGAGACTCCAAACACCTTTCCCTGGTAAAGCCTGGGTCCTTGACCTGATAAACGGACAGGGACAATTCCCACTCCATTGTGACCTCAAATTTGGGCCCCCTTCCCTGGTTGAAAGAGGATCCCAGGTTGAAAAGCAGAGATGAACAATTTACATTACCCTGCCACCTGAGACAGGGCTTCGCAGAAGTAACACGTGTCTCTGCACACCCAGATATACTCCAGGGTGGGAGGGGGCAGTGAGTCTGATACAGAGCACTCCAGGAGACTCCCATATAGGAGAAGACCCCAGCAAACACATCCTAAGGATGGGAAGGCAAGAGAAAAGTTTTAAAGCCTGATGTTTATACTTCCTGCTCATTAATTATACATATTACTTCCTTACTAAGGGGACAATTCCTTTTGTCTTTTTGGGGCCCAGAGCATATGGAGTTTCCAAGTGTTATTCCTGTGCAGACTATGTGGGGTTCTCATCTCCTTGAGAATCCTCACGCTCCTTCTCACAATGGAGTCAGGGCTTCAAATGGGTGTGTTTATGTGTGCATGCAGGGCACTAATGCGCTGGTCCAACAAAGCCCCATCCCCTCACATAGCAAGGGTTGGTGGCTTGTAGCAGCAAGACGTAGGTTACCCTCTAAGACCCCTAAAAAGCTGCCCACTGACCTACTTGGACTTAGCTTGATTTTGCTGGGCTTTTCTACCACTGCACTAGTGGTCAAAGGGAGTTACTGAGAAGTGCTGTGTTTGCGGATCCAGAGAACTTACTTGAGGAGAGAGAAAGAGGAGCAAGAAGTTGAAATGAAATCAATGTAGCAGAAAAATGAACAAAAATTCATGATAAAACAAAGTTGTTGGGAGAAACTGAACCGCCAACTCGTTCTGCTGGTGGACACAATTTCTGGTGGCCTGAGGTGAAGGATGGAGCTTAGTCCTGGAGCCTTCAGCAACAACACTGGTCCACCTCCCAGTTCTACAGGTGAGAGGAATCACCTCTTTGTTCCAAATGAGGAGAAAAGCTGGGCCACAGAATAGACAAAACCTGCACATTTTATCATGTTTTCAGGTGTCCCGCTAAAGACCTCCTGTATCTTTGATAGCCAGAAGTTTATAAGGTAACAGATTTAATGAGATTTCCATGCTACTAATGGAGAAGTTATAGCAAATGTTATATTAGAATAGAGACTAGATATTAAAAAGGACACAAATAACTATTTTGGCTCTTAAAAGCTTAAGTATGAAATGCCTTATTAAACTATCTGAAAAACTTATGTTTGTTTCTAGTAAGTCTACTTTTTCTTCTTCTAAAGCCTTCTTAAGGGTTCCATTTTCAAGCTGTAGCTCCTGGACTGAATCCTGGAGCAATTTATTGTTGTTTTTTAAATGCTGAAGCTCGGCTTCTTGTGCTTCCAGTTCTATTTTCTGAGACAAAGTCTTATCTATAGTAATAAAAAAAATTAAGTGGTTAATTTGTGAAAGCAAACAATGTCTAATATGCAATATTAGCTTTTATGGGTAACACTATAAAATGGCAATATTGACAATTTTCAATTTTTCACCTATCAATAAATTTTCTTAGTATTTCAGAATATAATTACGTATGTGTTCTAAAACTGCCTTTATTCCCAAACCATGAAATTGTATAGCATTGCCAGAATTCAGTTTTGCAGAAAGAACATACTGCTAGTCAAATCGCTCTATGCTTCACAATTGTAACTCTGTTTCTACAGCCCATCTTCACTGAGGTCTGATGGCTTGTACTCTGAAACTCATGGTTGACAGGTAACAGTATCAATGGCTAGATAAAGAATTTTGGTGCCCTATTTGTCCATTTTCCTGTCTTCAAAATCCAGAATATATAAAAATGATCAAGGTGTTTGATGGAC
>NW_027055231.1:0-8154 GCF_011386835.1 Chrysemys picta bellii | reverse complement strand
GAGATCGTAATAACCAGGGTTCTGAAAAGCAAGGACCCAGATGAAACTTCTTAACCACATCCCAGGTACTTACATCACCGGGCATCTGGGCACATCACCAGCTGTGGTATATTTATTGTAACACCCGCCCCGCGAGGCAGAGAAGCACCTTCCCCATTGTACGGGGGAGAACGGAGGCACAGAGACTAGGTGACTTGCCCTAGTCACACTGGGGGCCTGTGGCAGGGCACGGAATGGAAGCCAGGGCTGCCTAGCCCTACACCACTGCCTTGACCACTGGGCCATCCCCCCATATAACCCCCATGCCCATGTCTCCCACCTGCCCATGTGCATTCAACCACATTCTAACGCACCCTCTCTCCCCAGCAAGTAGCTATTGGCCATGGAGAAGGGGACCCCACCTTGTAGTCATCACTGGTGGAGCCCACCGCAGAGCCGAAGGTGTTGTAATTGGCCCAGTTGCCGTCTCCCTCTGGGTAGTTGACGTCGCTCCCCTGCTGGCTGGACCAGCGATCGCCATTGGTGCACTTGCCGTAGGCGTTGTTCTCGTGCACGCTGGCCACCAGGGTCCAGCCGCCCCCCTTAGTGGTCATGTCGCAGAAGGTCTGGTAGGTCTCGCCGTTCTCGGTGCGCAGGGTGTAAATCCCATCTGCAGGGGGCGGGGTGGGAAGTGGGGAGCACTGAGCTGGTCAGCCAGGGCCGGGGAAAGGGGCAGGGCCCTCTCGGAGCCAGCCATTAAATGGGCAACGCCCAGGTGAGGAGTTTCTAGTGCCCTGCAGCAGGGCCCACACCCGGAGTCACTGGAGCAGGACGTGCCCCTGCATCCGGGAGCACAGCAGCCTGATTCCCAGGGACACTAAAGCCCCTTGGCAGCAGGAAGTGAGTGCAAATTACAGGGACTCCCAGAGGACATGGACTGAGCCTTTCCACACAAGGGGCTTTATACTGGGATAGCCATTCCCATAGGGGAGGGAAATAGGCTGTCCCTGTCTAAAGTACCTTTCCCCCAGTATAACTGTGTTCACACCGGGGCTGGATTGGTATCAATATATCAGGAAAACCCAACCCCCGACCCGTCACAGTGACACCAGCACAGACGCCGTGCGCAGACCAGGCCTAAGTGTAACCGAGAATCAGGCCCGGGGGCCATTTGTGCTCAGGAAAGGCCCCAGGGCTCATTCAGAGCCCCCTGCCCCTCCTGCTGTCTGTGTCCCCGCGCTGTGTCCCTCTTTTGGGCCTGAGCCTGCGGTGACTCGGTCTGGGGGCGGAACAATGGGTGGAACAGAGTCAGGCAAAGAATCTGCCACCCACTGGCTACACCCGGACTGTCAAAGGTGCTGAGCACCCGCCCCGGCCTGGATGTCGCCTGGCACTGGAGGGGCTCAGCCCCAAGAGCAGCCTCTGGGTCCCTGTCTGAGTCCTGCATGCCCTTCCTCCAGCTGAGACTCATGCCACGGTCCATGGGGGGGGGCGGGATTTTCAGAGGCACACGCTGGGCAATGGGAGGTGGGCGCCTCTGTGCCACTTGTGCCTCTGAAACTCTCTGCTGGGGGAGACCAGCTGGCCCCTAACGAGGCAGCAGGAGCCCTGTAGCGGGGTGATCATAGGCTGAGGCAAGGTGGGGATAGAGGGTGGGGGTTCCCCGGGGAGGGGAGACCCAGATCTGTGGGGTATTGCCTGGAGAGGCAGCACCCTAGGGCAAAGGGCACCAGGGTGCTGGGAGGAACACAGCAGCAGCAGGACACCAGCCTGCAGAGGGTGCTCTGAGGGCTGGAAAGCTAATTCCCTGCGCCAGCCAGCAGGAGGCGCCACAGGGGTGAGTCCCGCACTGTCACAAGCCCCAATGAGCTTTTCTCTGCCGGCAGCTGCTGCGTGTGGCGGGGGCCTGAGCAGCAGGGTGTGGCAGAGCGCTGAGTTCTCATGTCGCTCCTGTCCTGTGCAGTGCTAGAGAGACGTCTCCACGGAGCTCGGGGGCTGGAGTTCACTGAGTTACCGGCTAGGCGAGTTTAGGCTGGTTGGGCCCTGAGGAGTTTGCTGACAAGGCAGACAGGCTGGAGCAGGAGGGAGCTGTCAGCTGCAGCACATCTCCCGCCTGCTGGGGCTGGCAGGGCTAGCAGAGTGTCTCACAGCCAGCTCTGGTAATGCGGTTCCCCACTGTGCCCACGGGCAGGCAGGTGCCCCTGCTCCCAGCACAGAGCTGCCCGGGTGCATCTGAACGGACTGGACCCAGCTGTGGCCTTTACACTGGGTCTGGAGCAGGCACCCAGCAGAGGCAAAGCAGCTTCTGCAGGTCCAGGGATGCTTCCTCCGCACTCACCTCCAGCCCCGTACCGGGTGGCTTTAATTTCCTTGCAGCTGCGGGGCAGGCTCTGGTAGCTCTGGCCGCTCTGGGAGTAGGACGTGTCTTCCCAGTTCTCCAGCAGGTCACGGATGGCGAGTTTCAGTTCAGCAACACCCACGCTCTCGGCTGCACAGGGGGTGACTTGGGGTTAGTTAGGAGTTTTCTCTGTTACTATGTATGGGGCCAGAACGGCTTCAGAGTGAAACTTTTTATACTTAGATTGTCAGCCATTAGGTGCTGTTCTGGGTTTGTACAGCGCCTGGAACCACAGGGGCCGGGTCCAGGACTGGGGCACCTAGGCACGACTGTAACACAGAGTAATAAAAGTAATCCCTTTAGGTGCCCACCTCTCAGGGGCGGCTCTATGTATTTTGCCGCCCCAAGCACGGCAGGCAGGCTGCCTTTGGCGGCATGCCTGCGGGAGGTCCGCCGGTCCCACAGCTTCGGTGTACCCACTGCCAAATTGCCGCAGAAGTCGCGGGACCGGCGGACCTCCCGCAGGCATGCCACCGAAGGCAGCCTGAGGCTGCCCCCCCCCCGCGGCTTGCTGCCCCAGGCACGCGCTTGGCGCGCTGGTGCCTGGAGCCGCCCCTGCCACCTCTGCAAACCTGGGCTCCACGATATGTACAGAAGAAATTCACTGGAGCAGGTTCCTTATTGTTGACGTCACTAGGCCTCACCCTAGGTAACTTGGGAGGGTGGAAGGCCACTAAGTGTCAATGAAGCCTTCCTGCACTAGGCCTAAGTGAACCAAACTCTATTCTTCCATGTTTAAACTCTAATCAACCTCAAAAGCCAGGTGCAATTGGAATATGTAAGCAACCAGTTATCTGTGTGCAACCCCCTGCTCAAGCGGTAATAATGAGGCCTGCATGTTTCTGGCTGAAGGGAAAAAGGACAAGACAACGGTTTAAAGAAGTTACTAACAAGCTAGGCTTATAGCTGCCAAGAATGACTTAACTGCTTAAATGTAATCGTTATTTGCTTAGTAACTATTACCAGGGACGGGAGGGGTAGAGGGAGAAATGGGGGGGAGAGAAAGGGAGGGCTAGACGGGAAAGGGGGGGGTGAGGCTTAACTGCAAAATGTATAAAAGAAGAAAAACTGTTCCTGTTAGTGTGCTTGATCTGAGACGTGCCTGTCTCCTAGCACCGCTTTGGGACCCCAAATAAACTTTGTTTGCTTCTCCCCCTGGTGTGTTTATTGGCGCGAAGCACACCGGGCAACGAACCCCGCTGTTGCTTTGCTTCGGGCACTCTGTGCTGGCAACATTATGAACCAGGGGTGGAAGGAGGCTGCCTGCCAGTTGGGGTCGCTATTGCCTCACTTGTGTATCAGCAAAGCCTCCCCTGTAGCAACCCGCCCAGCTCTTCCCCTGCATGTATCACAGCCCTGGCCCCAGAGGCAGGGTCAGAGTTCGGGAGAATTAGTTCCCACAAGAGGAAAACGAAACAGCCACTTACCGCAAGGGGTCGCCCTGGTCACTGAGATGAGGAGCAGCAGGAGAGCGAGTTGCTTCATTGTTGACTTTGCAGCAGAGAAAACAGTAGATCTGCTGGTTAATAGCCAGGCTGGGGCTAGTTAGTGTCACAGAGCACAGGAGGTGGGGGTGGGGGGCAGCTTCTCCCCAAATCTCCTGCTCCCAGGGCTGCCCTGGCTCTCTGCATAACCTGCCCTTGGCACTAACTCCCTGCAGCCCTTGACTTCAGCGGGGGTTTGCCGGAGTGGGGTTGGCCTTGCAGTGATATCCTTAGAGCAGTTTTCATCTTCAGAGCCCACTGAGGGCTCAGCAATGGTTCAGTGATGGGCTTGTGGGATGGGAAGCTGAGGTGAGCAGGGCTGGGAGGGGAGCACCAGGGGAGTGCTGCACGGGGCACTGGGAGGACTCCAGGTAGCATCATGTGCACAGAGCAAGCCTTCCTCCTGCACTTCTTCTGCTAACTGAGCCTCGCATCAACGCTGCAGGGTGGCCAGGTCTCAGTATACCCATTTTGTAGTTGGGGAGACTGAGGCAGATAGACCCTGACCTGAAGCCCATTGAAGTCAATGGAATGCCTCACACTGGCTGCAGTCAGCGCTGGGATCAGGTCCAGGGAAGGGAAGCGAGGGGATCAGTACCCAAACCCCAATTCAGACCTTTTTCTAGGAGTCTCTCTCCTTGCTTTGCAGCAGAATCGACACCAGCACATTTCACTCATGCCCTGGCATCTTCCCTCCCACTGCATGGCCACAGCTTCACGAGCCCAGCCAAAGGGCCCTGCAGCACAGCTGCCCAGTGCTAGAGGCAGGCAGAGGCGGCTTGTTAAGGCTCAGATTCAGGAGAGCTGGGTTCAATTCCCCCCTCTGTCACTGACTCCTTGGGCAGGTGATGGGCTCTCTCTGGGCTCAGCTCCCCAGCTGTAAAATGGGCGAGAACCGTCCCTACTTCACCAGGTGCTCTGAGGATTAGTGCATTGAGGCTCATGTGTGCTGTGGTGCTGGGGAGCCAGACAAACCCATGCTGATGCTGTGTAATAATAATGTCTAGTGCTGTCATGAGTAGATCTCAAAGCACTTTACAGAGCAGCTCAGTAGTGTTATCCTCATTTTACAGCTGTAGAGAAACCAACAATGACTTGGGCTTTTTAAAGCTACTATTGTCATGTTGACATATCACAACTACTGCTACGTGACATCGCAGAGTAATGTACTAAGGGAAGGGTCAGGACTCACTTGATTCCCAGTTCCAGTGTCGCTGAGGCGTCTAACAGCAGATTTCAGCATCAGAAGCTTCTGACCAGAGAGACAGAGCGATTCCTCTGATGCACCAGTCGCAGATCTAACTTTTAAAGGGAGTGGAGCCACCCAATAAAAGCAAACACAGCTTACAAATACCAGAACTCTCCAGCCACGTATGCAGGGGCTGGGCAGAGGGTTTCCAGCAGAAACATTAAACAGGGTCAAATCTAGTTCATGTTCCAGGTATCTGAATGTATTGCCCTTCAAAACAAGGTCCGGCAGTCCACCCAGGAAACTCCAGGTTGATGCAATAGCACATGACGGGCCTGATATTACTGCATTATCACTGATTATTTGCATGCTGGGGCTGAGTGTTGATTCAGGTGGTGGAGTTGAATGGTCCTGATGAAGCCAAGAAGGAAGTTGCAGCTCTGTAGATCCTCCACTGCTATAATAACAAGACAGATTAAAGCAGGAACGTGGCTATTTAGGTTTCATTTAAGCAGTGTCTCTGCCCTTTGTCACAGCTCTGGAACAGTCCCTACACCCAACCCGCTTTAGGGTCATGCTCTCACTGGGGAAGCCACTTGGATTCACCGCCACCTTAGGCCGAACCTCAGAGCCTTCAGCATCCCTGCGTCACACGAGTCCAGCTGAGTTGGACCCTGAGACAGACTTGAACACCCAAAGGGAGCAATTCACCCCCACCTTCAGCATGCGCAGTGACTCTCAGCCAGCGTGGTGAGAGCAGCAGGGTTTATTAGCCATCTGGAACACAGTGTGGCAGGTCCTTGGTTAGCCCAGAGAACTGAAAGTTACAGCCTGGTCCATCTGGGTCAGCCCAAAGCACAGAGCCCTCTGACCCCTCTTCAGTCCCAGTCCAGGAGCATCTCTTGCTTCCAGCAGCCCACACTTCACATCCCCATTGGGCCCTTCTTCCATACTTTGTTTCTGTTCCAGGGCAAACATTGTCACCTGACCTCACCTCCTTAGCCCTTTGTTCTCCAGCTGGTCACACCTGACTGGCTTCCTGCGGAGGGTAGGCCATCCATGGTCGTTAATCGCTAGGTGCCAAATGTCTGAGCAATTCGAGTGGCCTTTGTCTTCTCAGACTCTCCATAGGCTTGGGGCTCCAGGCTCTAAACAGCTAGACATCAGTCACGTCTGTATCGCTGGGTCTCTGCAATGAGCAAACAACCTTTTCCCACTACCTAGTTAACCAAGCACCATATGGGGAAACTGAGGCACACACAATATTAATACAAAATATTATGGAACATTCACACATCGTCACATGCTTGATGTTCAGAAATGCCTCTGGCCACTAAGAACAATCAGAAGAATTTATTTAATTTGTCATTTTTCATCTTTCAGTTAGAATGGTTCGCTCTCGCACAGCACGAGATCTGGGATACCCAGATCAAAAGTGCTGTGCTTTCCAAAAGGAATCAGCATCAGTACCCCAATTTAGAGAGAAAAACTGAGGCCCAAAGACTAGAAGGGACTCGCCTGGGGTCATCCAGCAGGTCAGTGGCAATGTTGGGACTAGAACCTAGATTGCTAGATTCCCACTCACCACAGGATCACACAGCTGTCTCTTTACAGTATAATACCCTTTCTGCTCCAGTCCCCACTGTCTACTCACCAGTATCCTTTAGTCCCATGTGTCTCATGTCTGGGGTGTGTCGGTCCCCCATTGTGACAGAAAATACCAGTGTTCACACCCTACAGACTATTGTAAGAGTGTCTGTACAAGGTATGCCTTGTGAGGTATCAGTTAAAAACTGATAACTTGCTGATCGGTAACATCATGGCAAAATTAACGTAGCAGCGTTATATGTAAAGTTATGGACATAATCTGAAATCATGACTGAAGTGTGTTTCCCAGATTAGTCTGGGGAGTGGCTAAACAATTCCTCAGAGACAAAGGGCAAACTGACTCCTCAGCCATCTGTCAACAAGGCTGATGAACATACCTGCTAAGTGGCCATTCTTTGGCGAGGAAGGGGGCAGGGACAAAAATCTACAGCGTAGCAAAGAAACAGCCTGAAATTTTCTTTCTCTACCAGCCTGCCTGTCGCCTGGCTCCCAGCTGGAAATGCTTCTCAAAGGGGGTCAGGACTAGAAAAAGAAGGGGTGGGTACCCCAAGACACCCCTCGTCTCACTCCCTATCTGTCTCTGGCATCATACCTAAGAAGACAAAGGAGAACAGCCGTTGGACTCCAGGGGAGAGCTTCTGATCTGAGAGTTTGGTCAGTAATCTGCTGGAGCATGCGGTGAGAAACTTTGCTTGAATCTAATACAGTTTGGTAAATTAAACACTAGTAAGTGTTTTATCTTTATTTTTCTTGTAACCATTTTTGACTTTTATGCCTCACTGCTTGTACTCACTTAAAATCTGTCTCTGGTTTACATCTAATGGAGCTCCTCACAGCTTTAAACTATGTATGTACAATGGAGTTCTTCCCAGTTTACACCAGAGTTATGCCCATTTTACAATTAGGTGTTTACTGGTAGTGGCGATACCCCCAGTTTATGACAACATATTTACAATGGATTTACGGTTTGCGCCAGTGTCAGTGAGAGCAGAACCAGATCTGATATTTGAGGTTTAAAAAGCAAAGTAACTGCAACAGAATCTTTAGAAATTCATTGCTGTATTTTCTATCCAGCTAGGGAATGAAATTCTGACATTTGGTAGGAAGCTCGGGGGATTTCCTGGGGATGTCGGGGTCCTGTCTCCACTTTCCCTCCCTAGAAGGTGTCTTGATCTTTCTCTCTCCTCCTCTCTGGCTCATTTCTCAGCATCCACCTCGAAGGCTTTGATCAGCAACCTCTGGACACTGGCAGTCACCTCATCCATGAAACTCCTCAGCATCTTGTAAGCGGTGGCAAAAGACAGTGCTCCAGAGGCCATGGAGCCCAGCACAGGGACAGAGCGCAGCACCTCCTTGGATAGCTTTGGCACCTTGCCACCTGCCTGTATCAGCAGCTGCACCACCAGGCTGTTGGAGATCTCCTGGGCCAGTGGTGCCTCGATAACAGCCTTCATCTGTCCCACCGGCTGCCCCACTTTTGCTGCCAGCTTCTCCAG
>NW_027055230.1:0-8158 GCF_011386835.1 Chrysemys picta bellii | reverse complement strand
TGAACGCAAGGGAGCGCCACGGTCAGCAGGCCGCAGCGCCCAAATCAAAGGAGGCCAAGCGCCTCGATTTATTCGGCCGTAAAGTTTACTCAGCCGGAGGGCTGCAACTTAGAGCGGCTAACCAACAGGCGCTCTTGAGCCGCTATAGCTTTAACTCCTGGAACTCTATGGGGAAGTTCAAGGAGTTGGTTCCCCAAGAGTCCAGGGAGGAGTTTGGAGCCCTGGTAGAGGAAGGTAAGAAGGTGGCTCGGACCTCCTTACAGGCCTCCTTAGACATAGCGGACTCTGCTGCGAGAACCCTGGCCTCAGGTATCGCTATGCGGAGGATCTCCTGGCTCCAGGTTTCGGGTCTGCCTCAGGAACTGCAGCAAACCCTGCAGGATCTACCCTTCGAAGGACAAGGGTTGTTTTCAGAAAAGACGGACTCTCGCTTGCAGAGCCTCAAGGACTCCAGGACGATCATGCGTTCCCTGGGGATGCATGTTGTGGGCCCTCAGCGCAGGCCATTCAGACCGCAGCCTCAGCGCTTCTACCCCCCCCCCCCGCCTCGTCAGAGACAGGACTCGGCCCGGAGGCGAGGGCGAGGTGGTAGAAGAAGGTGGACCGGCCCTCTACCCGGTCAGAACCAAGGGCCTCCTAGACCACCTTCAGGCCCCAGGCAGAACTTTTGAAGGTGCGGTCGAGGACGGCGCCCCAGTCATCCCCCAGGATCCAGCCCCCTCCTTTCGGGATCGCCTTTCCCATTTCCACCGTGCCTGGTCCCTTATAACCTCGGACCGTTGGGTCCTTCGCACGGTGGACAGGGGATATGCTATCCAGTTTTCTTCAATCCCCTCCTCCTCCCCCCCTTCCCCGTCCCTCTTCAGGGACCCTTCTCACGAGCAACTTCTTATACAGGAAGTTTCCACGCTCCTTGCTATGGGGGCCATAGAGGAGGTTCCAGTGGAGTTGAGGGGCAGGGGATTCTATTCCCGTTACTTCCTCATTCCCAAGTCCAAAGGAGGTCTGCGACCCATCTTGGACTTGCGCGGACTCAACAAATTCGTAGTAAAGTTGAAGTTCCGCATGGTCTCTCTGGGGGCCATTATCCCTTCCCTCGATCCTGGAGACTGGTTCGCCGCCCTCGACATGAAAGACGCATACTTTCACATCCCAATTTACCCGCCTCACAGACGCTTCCTGCGATTCGTGGTAAGCAAGGTGCACTACCAATTTGCAGTCCTTCCCTTCGGCCTATCCTCGGCCCCAAGGGTGTTCACGAAATGTATGGCCGTCGTGGCAGCGTACCTTCGTCGGCAAGGGATACAGGTGTTCCCGTACCTAGACGACTGGCTAGTACGCGGTCGCACCAAAGAGCAAGCTCGAGCTCACGTCCACATAATAGTGCACACATTCAACGAGTTGGGCATCCTACTCAACAAGGACAAATCTACTCTAGAACCTACCCAGAGAATAGAATTCATCGGTGCAGTTCTAGACTCCAGACGTGCACAAGCCATCCTGCCAGACAACCGCTTTGGCACCATCACGAGCCTCATTCAAGGACTCAAGGCCTTCCCAACTACCACGGTGAGGTCGTGCCTTACCCTGCTGGGTCACATGGCTTCTTGCACGTACGTAACCAGGCATGCCAGACTTCGGCTTCGCCCACTCCAGACCTGGGTGTCATCGATATACCGCCCACATCGGGACAGCCTGAACATGGTGGTCACGGTCCCGAACTCGGTCCTGACCTCCCTCACATGGCGGCTAGATCACAATGTGGTTTGCGAGGGGATGCCGTTTCACGCCCCACAACCCTCTCTGCACCTGGTCACAGACGCTTCATCTCTGGGTTGGGGCGCCCATCTCAACGAGCACCATACCCAGGGCCGGTGGACTGCACCCCAGCTAGCCCTGCACATCAATGTTCGGGAACTGATGGCGGTGCGCCTGGCGTGCCAGGCATTTCTCAATCTCCTACGTGGCCGCTGTGTGTTAGTTCTCATCGACAACACCACGGCCATGTTTTACATCAACAAGCAAGGAGGAGCACGTTCGTCAATTCTATGCCAAGAGGCCATTCGCCTGTGGGACTTCTGCATCGCCCACTCAATCCATCTCACGGCATCGTTCCTCCCTGGTGTCCAGAACACTTTAGCGGACCGACTCAGCAGGTCCTTTCAGACTCACGAGTGGTCTATCCGTCCGGACATCATACATTCCGTTTTCCAGAAGTGGGGGTTTCCCCAGATAGACCTGTTTGCATCTCGAGACAACAGGAAGTGCCACGTGTTCTGCTCCCTGCAAGGTCGAGCTCCGGGCTCCCTCTCGGATGCGTTTCTCCTTCCCTGGAAAGACCACCTGTTTTATGCCTTCCCTCCGTTTCCTCTCGTCCACAAGGTACTGCTCAAATTGCGCAGAGACCAGGCACAGGTGATTCTGATCGCCCCAGCGTGGCCGAGACAACATTGGTACACCACGCTGTTGGAGCTCTCGGTTCAGACACCGATCCCGCTTCCATTATGTCCGGATCTCATCTCTCAGGACCACGGCCGGCTGCGTCACCCCGACCTGCAATCACTCCACCTCACGGCGTGGCTGCTCCATGGTTCACCCAGGTAGAGCAGCAATGCTCACATTCTGTCCAACAGATTCTGCTGAGCAGTAGGAAGCCCTCAACACGGTCCACGTACCTGGCCAAGTGGAAGCGGTTCTCCTGTTGGTGCGAACAACGAGCCACGCCCCCGTTACAGGCACCTATTCCTCTCATATTGGAATATCTCCTCTCCCTAAAACAGCAGGGTTTGGCGATATCTTCAATTAGAGTTCACCTGGCCGCTATATCGGCCTTTCACCCAGGGGAACTCGCATCCTCGGTATTCTCTAACCCGATGGTCGTTAGATTCCTCAAGGGCTTAGACCGGATGTATCCACAACAACGTCAGCCCGTTCTGACGTGGGACCTCAACCTGGTTCTCTCCAAGCTCACAGGTCCTCCATTCGAGCCACTGGCCACCTGTTCACTTCTGTACCTATCCTGGAAGACAGCCTTCCTCGTAGCCATCACCTCAGCAAGGCGCGTTTCTGAACTCAGGGCGCTTACATCCGAGCCCCCTTACACAGTTTTCCATAAGGATAAAGTGCAGCTTCGCCCACATCCTGCCTTTCTCCCTAAGGTGGTTTCTCCATTTCATATCAACCAGGATATATTTCTCCCGGTCTTTCATCCTAAACCACATGCTACTCGCCAGGACCAACGTTTGCATTCTCTGGACGTGCGCAGGGCCCTGGCTTTCTATATTGACCGCACAAGGCACTTTAGAAAGACGACGCAACTCTTCGTTGCAGTGGCCGACCGAATGAAAGGCTCACCGGTCTCCTCACAACGCCTATCCTCCTGGATTACGTCTTACATCCGGACTTGCTATGACCTGGCAGGTGTCTCAGCACCGCACATCACCGCTCACTCCACGAGGGCCCAAGCTTCCTCGACGGCTTTCCTGGCTCAAGTTCCGATCCAGGACATTTGTAGAGCTGCGGTTTGGTCATCAGTCCACACGTTTACAGCTCACTACGCACTAGTGCAGCAGTCCAGGGACGATGCTGCATTCGGATCAGCAGTTTTGCACACAGCAATGTCTCACTCCGACCCCACCACCTAAGTTGGGCTTGGGAGTCACCTAATGGAATGGATATGAGCAAGCACTCGAAGAAGAAAAGACGGTTACTCACCGTTGTAACTGTTGTTCTTCGAGATGTGTTGCTCATATCCATTCCAAACCCGCCCCCCGTCCCCACTGTCGGAGTAGCCGGCAAGAAGGAACTGAGGGGGCGCCGGGTCGGCTGGGGTATATATTCAGCGCCATGAAGGCGCCACTCTAGGGGGCTCCACAGCCGACCCGCCGGTGTTGCTAGGGTAGAAAATCTTCCGACGATCGTGCACGCGGCGCGCACACACCTAATGGAATGGATATGAGCAACACATCTCGAAGAACAACAGTTACAACGGTGAGTAACCGTCTTATTCTCCAGCTCTTGATGTCATTGAAGGAAGACTAGATGCCTTTCTGCAATGTGTGTGCCCAAAAAGTAACTATTGTACTATACAGCAAGCCTATGGTATGCAAGGGGTTAGATGAGATGCTCTAAAGGTCTCTTCTGGCCATAAAGTCCCCTAATTTTGGAAACACTGAGTGTAGCATTGGGAGCAGCCTCTGATGTTTTACCGTCTAGCCGGCTTGCTTCCTAGAATGAACAGGCATTGAGTGGGGTGATCCACAGAGAGTAGCTGAAACCTTCAAAGTGTCAGCCCAGCCACAGGACATTAGCACTTCCGGGGAAGGGTGGGTGTGGCAGTGATATCACAAAGGCCTTTTGCAGGACGTCAGCCTATTGGTCAAAGGTGTTAGGGAGGTGGTGACCTCCGAGAGAGATGCTGACATCAGCCTGGCAGGACAGGAGCACAGGGCCAGGGAAACCTCAGAGACCCCTGTGGCTTTGCTTCAGCAAGTCTCCTTCTCGAGGTCTCTCTTTGAGGACTGAGAGAGTGTTAGGGTTGACGTATGTGAGTGTGAGCAGGAGCCTCTTTCGAGTTTTCTCCTTTCCTTTTGACGGATTTTACTAGAAAACAGACGTCCCTATTTAGAAGGTAAGAGCCTCCAAGAGGTTTTGGAACCTGCTCAGTCTGATCCATCTGGTGCCAGCTGAATTCTAGGCATGGAAAACAGTAGTTTAAGATGGCAGAATTTTATTCCCTCCCTGGGATTTTGTCCCGTAGAATCACTGGGGACATTAGGGTTTGTCCTTTTCGTTTTACCTTTTCCTCCATCCCTCCTTCCTTTCTCTTCATCTCTTACTTCTTTTGTCCTTTCTCCTGTTCCCCTTTCACCACCAGGAGTGGTGTGTGTGTGTGTGTGTGTGTTTGTGTGTGTGTTGCTGGGGGTGCTCTTCACCTCCCCTTGTGGGGAGTTCATCCAAAACTGTATGGTTGAAATAGTGCTTGGACTCCACTGACACTAGATGCTGCCATCCTGTGGCTTAGCATTAGTGTCTGGGATGACTTGGGGCAAGATCTCAACCTCCCCTCAGCCCACTTCACTTCTGGCAGAATCCCTCCTGCCCCCCCGCTAGAGCCGCCTCGATGCCCAACCTGGTTGGGGGTGCAGAAGAGGGTTCTGATAACTTGAGGTTTGGTTTGGAGGTGGAACAGCTGTGAAGAACACTGAGGGGGAGGTAGCAGGAGCTAATCCTACAAGGAGCGGGGTTGGCACTGGAGGATACTAGAAAGGACAAGAAGACTCCATTCTGGGGTTCAGGAGGTGAATTCATCCCTCAGCGGTGGGCAGGTGGTGGGTGGAAATACTGCTGGTTCCAGGTGCCCTTAATTCCCCCTGATTCCTCGGGGCCTTTGAGTCTCTGACAGGTTCTCGTTCCCTTGCAGCAGGAGGACGTCACGGCCAAAGTGATGCACCAGCTCCGCATCATCCGGCACTTGCGCCAGGTGCCTGAGACACTGCAGGGGCTGTTCCTCTGAGGCCTTCAGCAACTCCCGCTCCCTGCTGCAGGTACTGCTCTGGCTCACTGTAAATGGGGAGCTAGTGGAAGGGGAAATGGAGCCCCCTGGCCCTCACTAAAAGGGAAAGTGGTGGATTCTGCATCTCTTGATCTCATTGAATGAAGACTAGATGCCTTTCTGGAATGTGTGTGCCCAAAGAGTAACTATAGTACTATACAGTAAGCCTATGATATGCAGCGGGTTAGATTAGATGCTCTAAAGGTCTCTTCTGACCATAAAGTCTACTAATTTTGGAAACACTGAGTGTAGCATTGGGAGCAGCCTCTGATGTTTTACTGTCTAGCCCGCTTGCTTCCTAGAATGAGGATGCATTGAGTGGGGTGATCCACAGAGAGTAGCTCAAACCTTCAAAGTGTCAGGCCAGTAGCAGGACATTAGCACTTTAGGGTTTGGTTGGGTGTGGCAGTGATATCACAAAGGCCTTATCCTGGACCTCAGCCTATGGGTCAAAGGTGTTAGGGAGGTGGTTACCTGAGAGAGAGATGCTGACATCAGCCAGGCAGGACAGGAGCACAGGGCCAGGGAAACCTCAGAGACCCCTTTGGCTTTGCTTTAGCAAGTCTCCTTCTCGAGGTCTCCCTTTTTAGGACTCAAAGAGTATTAGGGTTCAAGTATGTGAGTGCGAGGAGGAACCTCTTTCGAGTTTCTCCTTTTATTGATTTTACTAGAAAACAGACGTGCCTGTTGAGAAGGTAAGAACCTTGGAAAGGTTTTTAACCTGCTCAGTCTGCAGTCTGATCCATCTGGTGCCAGCTGAATTCTAGGCATGGAAAACACTAGTTCAAGGTGGCTGAATTTTATAGCCCACCTGGGATTTTGTGCCGTAGAATCACTGGGGACATTAGGGTTTGTCCTTTTCGTTTTACCTTTTCCTCCATCCCTCCTTGCTTTCTCTTGTTCCCCTCCCACCACCAGGAGTGGTGTGTGTGTTTGTGTGTTGCTGGGGGTGCTCTTCACCTCCCCTTGTGGGAAGTTGACACTGCAAGGGCTGTGCCTCTGTGGACATCAGCAACTCCCACTCCCTGCTGCAGGTACTGCTCTGGCTCACTGTAAATGGGGTGCTAGTGGAAGGGGAAATGGAACCCCCTGGCCCTCACTAAAAGGGAAAGTGGTGGATTCTCCATCTCTTGATGTCATTGAATGAAGACTAGATGCCTTTCTGGAATGTGTGTGCCCAAAGAGTAACTATTGTACTATACAGGAAGCCTATGATATGCAGGGGCTTAGATTAGATGCTCTAAAGGTCTCTTGTGGCCATAAAGTCTACTAATTTTGGAAACACTGAGTGTAGCATTGGGAGCAGCCTCTGATGTTTTACTGTCTAGCCCACTTGCTTCCTAGAATGAAGACGCATTGAGTGGGGTGATCCACAGAGAGTAGCTCAAACCTTCATAGTGTCAGGCCAGCAGCAGGACATTAGCACTTAAGGGTTTGATTGGTGGCAGTGATATCACAAAGGTCTTTTGCAGGACCTCAGCATATTGGTCAAAGGTGTTAGGGAGGTGGTAACCTCAGAGAGAGATGCTGCCATCAGCGAGGCAGGAGAGGGGCGCATGGCCAGGGAAAACTCAGAGACCCCTGTGGCTTTGCTTCAGCAAGTCTCCTTCTCGAGGTTTCTCTTGAGGACTGAGAGAGTATTAGGATTCACGTATTTGAGTGAGAGCGGGAGCCTCTTTCGAGTTGTCTCCTTTCCTTTTACTGATTTTACTAGGAAACAGACATCCCTGTTTAGAAAGTAAGAGCCTCCAAGAGGTTTTGGAAGCTGCTCAGTCTGATCCATCTGGTGCCAGCTGAATTCTAAGCATGGAAAACACTAGTTCAAGGTGGCAGAATTTTATTCCCTCCCTGGGATTTTGTCCCGTAGAATCACTGGGGACATTAGGGTTTGTCCTTTTCGTTTTACCTTTTCCTCCATCCCTCCTTCCTTTCTCTTCATCTCTTACTTCTTTTGTCCTTTCTCTTGTTCCCCTCCCACCACCAGGAGTGGTATATGTGTGTGTGTGTGTGTGTGTGTGTGTTGCTGGGGGTGCTCTTCACCTCCCCTTGTTGGGAGTTGATCCAAAACTTTATGGTTGAAATAGTGCTTGGACTCCACTGACACTAGATGCTGCCATCGTGTGGTTTAGCATTAGTGTCTGGGATGACTTGGGGCAAGATCTCAACCTCCCCGCAACCCACTTCACTGCTGCCAGAATCCCACCTGCCCCCCCTGCTAGAGCCGCCTCCCTGGCCAACCTGGGTGGGGGTGGAGAAGAGGGTTCTGATAACTTGAGCTGTGGTTTGGAGGTGGAACAGCTGTCAAGGGCACTGAGGGGGAGGTAGCAGGAGCTCACCCTACAAAGACGGGGGTTGGCACTGGAGATTACTAGAAAGGAGAAGACGACTCCATTCTGGGGTTCAGGAGGTGAATTCATCCCTCAGTGGTGGGCAGGTGCTGGGTGTAAATACTGCTGGTTCCAGGTGTCCTTAATTGCCCCTGATTCCTCGGGGCATTTGAGTCTCTGACAGGTTCTCGTTCCCTTGCAGGAGGAGGACCTCACGGCCAAAGGGATGCACCAGCTCCGCATCATCCGGCACTTACGCCATGTGCCTGAGACACTG
>NW_027055229.1:0-8171 GCF_011386835.1 Chrysemys picta bellii | reverse complement strand
CCAGCCACCGCAGCTCACCGCGCGTAACCAGCGCCGGCTGGAAACGGGACAGGGAGCGGGGCCCTGCTGGCCGGGAGCCGGCACGCAGCAGGGCAGCGGCCGGCCTCGCATGCTGCATCTTCGCCCCGCCACCAGCCTTGCACATCCACCCCCGTCGTCAGCCGCTGGCCCCCATGTGCCAGCTTCCACCAGGCAGCGCTGGAGCCTCACCCTGCACCCCCCCCCCCCCCCCACGGTGAGCCCCCTTCATGCCTTACCTTGTACAGTTTACTGCTGGCTGCCTGCAAGCTGAGCCCTGGGGAGGCATGACACGGGATTAGTGAGACCCCAGGAACCTCCCAAATCACTGCCCCAGCGAGCTCAGGTCCTGCCCACTGGTCGTCCCTGGGCAGCAGCGCCCGGGGGCAGGGAATGAGTCAATAGGGGCTGCAGTGTCCGGCCCCAGGCCGTGTGTGCCATCCCTCCACCCAGCCCCTTCGCCCCCATCACCACTGGCTCTATTCCGTCCTGGGAGCAGGGGGTGGGTTGCCCAGAAGTGGGGCTGGCAGGGCAGGCTTGAGACACTCACCGGGGATGAGGATAGTCCGGAGCGGGCGCACCTCCACGCCCTGGGCAGGGTACTCCAGCGGGGAGTTGGCTCTGACGATCAGCAGCTGGTCAGCTGGAGACTGGGTCCTGGGGGGGAAGGAGGGAGTGAGGGGGATAGGCCCAGCTCCGGCCGTGCCCCAGGCAGGAGGGGGCGGGGGCCTCTCTGGCTTTATGACCCAGGCGTGAGGACCCTCCCCAGCCCTTTGCCCCCTCCCCAGCGTGACTCACCGCTGCCGGTAGCTCTGGTACTCCTGTTCCCGGCTGCTGCGGAGCCGCGCCAGCTCCGCGGGGCCGAGGGCGGAGGCGAACTCCAGCGAGTAGAGGTGGCTGAAGAGCTGTTTGGGGAAGGGCAGCTTCCCGCCGGGCGCCACCTCGCACAAGCAGGAGTTCCTGGGCAGCAGCCTGCGGAGACCAGGGACCCGGTCACGCCCGCCTGCCCCTGCCCCGGGCCAATACCTGCCTGCCCCTGCCCCAGGCCAACACCCCTGCCAGCCTGCCCCTGCCCCGGGCCGATACCTGCCTGCCCCTGCCCCGGGCCGATACCTGCCTGCCCCTGCCCCGGGCTGATGCCCCTGCCAGCCTGCCCCTGCCCCGGGCCAATACCTGCCTGCCCCTGCCCCAGGCCGATGCCCCTGCCAGCCTGACCCTGCCCCAGGCCGATACCTGCCTGCCCCTGCCCCAGGCTGATACCCAAGCCCCAGCCTCCCTGCCCTGCCCTAGGCTGATACCCCCGCCCCCGCTCCTGCCCCGGGCCGATACCTGCCTGCCCCTGCCCCAGGCCAATGCCCCTGCCAGCCTGCCCCTGCCCCAGGCCGATGCCCCTGCCCCAGGCTGATACCCAAGCCCCAGCTTCCCTGCCCTGCCCTAGGTTGATACCCCTGCCCCCGCTCCTGCCCCAGACAGATACCCCTGCGCTTGCCCACCTGCCCCTGCCCCAGGCTGATGACCCCATGGAAGGGGTGGGGACCCCAGTGCTGGGAAGAGGGGGGGGAGTCTGGGGACCCTCCCCCCACGAGCAGGCAGGGCTCTGGGGAAGTGTCCACTGGGGAAGGGCTGGGAGCCAGGAAAATCCACTTCCCAAGGCCCATCTCAGGAGCCAGGCTGCAGCCCTACCCGTAGGGGCCAGTCCCGTATCCACCCCAGCCAAGGCCCTGCTGGGGCTTCCCCAGCCCTGGCCACCCCCTCCCGGCCCGCCCCCCACCCATCCCCAGGATGGGGTCGGGCAGAGGTCCTTACTCGACGATCTCCTCCTTGAGCCGGAAGGGGATGTGGGCGAACTTGTTGGAGGGGCCCAGCAAGGGCTCGCCCAGCAGCTGCTCGGGGGCTTGGTCTGGCCGGTTGCGCAGGTCGACTGTGCTGTAGGACTTGGGCAACCAGACGTGCAGGTAGAGCAGGGCTAGGGATGCCGTGACCACCAGCAGCAAACACAGGGACTTCTGCACCAGACGCATCCTGCAGGGGGCAGCGGGGAGGTGAGTGGGGGTGCCCCATGCCGGCCGGGGAGGGGGGATCTGGGCTGGGGGCTCCGGGGGGCCCCAGCCTGGCATGTGGGTTCAGGGACTGCGCCCACTTCCGTCTCCGCTCTGTTTGGCTCCCAGCTCCAACCAGACTTTGCTTCCCGGGTCAGTTCTTGGCCCGGCGCCCCTTTCCTAGCCTGGACCCGCCAGTTGCGGTGGGACGTTGCATCACGTTGACTTAAAGATTAATCTCAACGCCCTGGAGACCCCAGGACCACCTAGGAGGGTTGGCAGTGCTACCTGGGGCGCTGGGCAGCTGCTGGGGGGGGGTTCAGAGGGGGGGCAGGGGGTTCTGGATTCTCACCCTCCCCGCCGCAATGGAGATGGGGGCCCAAGAGGGGAGGGCTCCGAGTGCGTGGAACTTGGGTGGACCTGCTTTCAAAGGGCATCGGGCTGGATCCACGCTGCCAGGGCAAAGGGTAAAATGCTGCTGTGCCAGCCTGCGATACCCACCCCCCGCTACCCCCACAGACCTGCTTCTGCCCCCAGCGGGATCGGCTTCTGGTGCCTCCCCGTTGACGGGGATGGGCCTGGCTCTCAGCCCTGTTCCTCCCCGGGCAGCCGTTTACACTCGTGCAAAGCGGGTGTGAAATCGGCATGGCACCAGTTATGCACAGGGGAGTGGGGGACCAAAGCCGGTGCAAGGCAGCACAGCTTCCAGCCCCCGGGAAAGTGGGGCGGAGCCCACAACCCAGCCTTGGGAGCTCGTGCTGTCTGCCCGAGGGAGCTGGCTCGGCCCTGGCTGGTGCCAGCGGGTGAAGCAGGGTCTTTGCTGCAAGGGGCATGTTTGCCAACAAACAGAGGGCGAGAGGAATGCTGGAAAACTCGTTTAACTGCGGCGCTGCTGGGCCGGCTCTGAGCTGGGTGCCAGGCTGGCAGAGCGGCTCAGCACCCACCGGCCCGCGGGGCTGGCTGCGAGGAAGGGATCCTGCCCTAGGGTGACCAGATGTCCCGATTTTATAGGGACAGTCCCGATATTTGGGGCTTTTTCTTATATAGGGTCCTATGACCCCCCCCCCAACCCCGTCCCGATTTTTCACACTTGCTGTCTGGTCACCCTATCCTGCCCTGTTCTCGAGGTGTGGGGTGGCGGCTGGCCGCTCAGCCCTTCTGAACATCCGCCTCTTCATTCTTCCTGGTCCCTGCGCCCTTTGAAAAACCTCCCACCAGGCATTGCCATTTGGTGGGTTAGGGCAACACCGAGAAGTGCTGACCGAGGTCAGGGCCCCGTTGTGCTGGGCATTGCCCCGACCCCGACTGAGATCATGGCCCCTTTGTGCCGGGCGCTGCCCCGACCGAGATCAGGGCCCCGTTGTGCCGGGCACTGCCCCGACCGAGATCAGGGCCCCATTGTGCCGGGCACTGCCCTGACTGAGATCAGGGCCCCCTTGTGCCGGGCGCTGCCCCGACCCCGACCGAGATCACGGCCCCGTTGTGCCGGGCGCTGCCCCGACCCCGACCGAGATCATGGCCCCGTTGTGCCGGGCGCTGCCCTGACCCCGACCGAGATCACGGCCCCGTTGTGCCGGGCGCTGCCCCGACCCCAACCGAGATCATGGCCCCGTTGTGCCGGGCGTTGCCCCGACCCCGACCGAGATCACGGCCCCGTTGTACCGGGCACTAACCCGACCGAGATCACGGCCCCGTTGTGCCGGGCACTGCTCCCCAGCAACTGCATTGTGTTAACCGGCTCAGAGTCTGCCAGTCTCACTCTTCATTATTCGTATTACCAGGGGGCCACAGACCAGGGCCCCGCTGCGCTAGGGGCTGCACAAAGAACGGAAAGACAGGCCCTGCCTCAGGAAGCTTCCAATCTAATGTGGCGCTCAGAGGGCGGCTCCCGGCGCGGCACTAACCTGGGACGTCCTGGATCCGGGCCCTTTCGGGAGCGGTGGGAGGAGGAGCCGCTTCCTTCCCAAAAGCGCCTTGAAGCACCGTCCTGGGGGGTCGCCAGACAGCTTCAGACCGAGGGAGAAGCAACTCTGTTTACCCAGCACCGGATGAGAGCAACAAACAGGAAGGGGCCCTGTGGAAAACATCACACGGGAGATGCTATTACGTTTAATGTTATCTACACAATGTCACAACAACTTCTCACGCAATCAGGGCCGGCCCTAGCTTTTTTGCCGCCCCGAGCGGCAAAGCAGAAAAAAACCCCCAAAAAGATAAAGCCGCGACCGGCAGCACTTCGGCAGCAGCTCTACCGCCGCTTCGTTCTCCGGCGGCAATTTGGCGGCGGGTCCTTCGCTCCGAGAGGGACTGAGGGACCTGCCGCCGAATTGCCGCCGAAGACCCAGACGTGCCGCCCCTTTCCATTGGCCGCCCCAAGCACCTGCGTCCTTCGCTGGTGCCTGGAGCCGGCCCTGCACCCAGTTCTTTCCTGCTCGCCTCACACAATCCTCGCTCCTACAAATCTCGCGTTATTAGGATTACAGTTAGCTTGACTCTTGCTAACGAACTGTCATGCATTGCAATCCCCTTCCTGTCCGTTCTTTCTCTGCTTCCACACCCAGCATTCCCCGCCGTCCCCAAATTCCTGCTGTCAGGCTACACCCCACTCCGCCTCTGCCCCGAGCGGCCCTGCGTTCCCTGTGGGTGCTGAGAAACCTGCTGCTATCTGCCTGCAGCCCGGTCAGAGGCCACGCACAGCCCCGGGGAGGGGGAACCAAGAATGCAACCCCTCAAACAACCCCAAAGGCATGAACGCTGCCCTCCAATCCGGTCCCCGCTGCCACCCCCGTTGCCAGGATCCCAGGGAATCCCCCTCCCCCCCCCAATGGCGAGATATTCCCACGCGGCCCTGCCGCGAGTCACCAGCGGCTGACTCAACTTCCTTCCTGCCCCCGATTCCAGTCTCCGGGACGTTTTGTGGTCCGCGTGGGTGACGGCTCCACGGCGTTCTCGGGAAGGGCGATGCCAACAGTGGGGCTGCTGAATGCAGGGAGGGCAGGTCTGCGGGAGTTGCCTCCTGGGCTCAGATTCAGTGGGGCACTAGGCGGGTGCAACCCCACCTTTACGTCTATCAAAGGTGTCACAGAGGGTGGGGGGACACACCCCGCCCCCGGAATCCTGCCCCACCGGAAAGCCCAGCGCAAAGGAATGGTCCAAACACCTCAGGCCCCCGGCTCCAGTCCGATAGGGGCAGATATTTCCAGCTGGGGCCCCTGCACCTGCCCAGTGCACCCCACCCCTCATGCTGAGAGCTCTGCCGCAACCCCCGGGGCAGAGACGGATGTGGCCATTGTCTGCACAGAACGTAGGCCCCTCCCTTCTGCCACCCAGCGCCTCAGGGTAGGGCCAGGGTGGGTGGGAGCACACCTGCACCGTGGCTGGTTTCCGGAGCCCATGTGTGCTCAGCTGGGATAAATCAACTGGCACGGTGGGCAGGATCTGACTGGAAACCCAGGGCAGAGGGGCTGGTCCTCCAGGCTGTCCTGCTCTGGAGGTCATGGGCAGGGCAAAAGGCAGGCCCTTCAGCCCTGGGGGTAAGCTGCTCCCCCCTCCGGCAGCCCCTCAGGGCGGGAACCGGGGCCAGGGGCTGCTCCGACGAGAGAGAGGAATGAAAACCCGCTTGTGATTCCCTCTGCCCCCTGCCCCCCGGCGTCCGTCAGCCACGAATCCACGCAAAGCCCGGAGCTGGGCCCAACTGGGGCAAAGTACCCCCCCCCCCCGCTGGCCCACTGAGGTTCTCTGACCCCAAAGCACCCCCCCACTGGCCCACTGAGGTTCTCTGACCCCAAAGCACCCCCCCACTGGCCCACTGAGGTTCTCTGACCCCAAAGCACCCCCCCACTGGCCCACTGAGGTTCTCTGACCCCAAAGCACACCTCCCCCCCCCCCCCGCTGGCCCACTGAGGTTCTCTGACCCCAAAGCACACCTCCCCCCCCCCCGCTGGCCCACTGAGGTTCTCTGACCCCAAAGCACCCCCCCCCCCCTCCGCTGGCCCACTGAGGTTCTCTGACCCCAAAGCACACACACCCTCCACTGGCCCACTGAGGTTCTCTGACCCCAAAGCACACACCCCCCCACTGGCCCACTGAGGTTATCTGACCCAAAGCACACCACCCCCCCACTGGCCCACTGAGGTTCTCTGACCCCAAAGCACACCTCCCCCCCCCCCTGCTGGCCCACTGAGGTTCTCTGACCCCAAAGCACACCCCCAACCCGCTGGCCCACTGAGGTTATCTGACCCCAAAGCACACCCCCCCCCGCTGGCCCACTGAGGTTATCTGACCCCAAAGCACCCCCCGCTGGCCCACTGAGGTTCTCTGACCCCAAAGCACCCCCCCCCCCGCTGGCCCACTGAGGTTCTCTGACCCCAAAGCACACCTCCCCCCCCCCGCTGGCCCACTGAGGTTCTCTGACCCCAAAGCACACCTCCCCCCCCCCGCTGGCCCACTGAGGTTCTCTGACCCCAAAGCACCCCCCCCCCCGCTGGCCCACTGAGGTTCTCTGACCCCAAAGCACCCCCCCCCCGCTGGCCCACTGAGGTTCTCTGACCCCAAAGCACACACCCCCCCCCGCTGGCCCACTGAGGTTATCTGACCCCCAAAGCACCCCCCGCTGGCCCACTGAGGTTCTCTGACCCCAAAGCACACCCCCCCCCCCCCGCTGGCCCACTGAGGTTATCTGACCCCAAAGCACCCCCCGCTGGCCCACTGAGGTTCTCTGACCCCAAAGCACACACACCCTCCACTGGCCCACTGAGGTTCTCTGACCCCAAAGCACACCTCCCCCCCCCTGCTGGCCCACTGAGGTTATCTGACCCCAAAGCACACACTCCCCCGCTGGCCCACTGAGGTTATCTGACCCCAAAGCACAAACACACCCCCGCTGGCCCACTGAGGTTCTCTGACCCCAAAGCACACACAGCCTCCACTGGCCCACTAAGGTTCTCTGACCCCAAAGCACCCCCCGCTGGCCCACTGAGGTTATCTGACCCCAAAGCACACTCCCCCCCACTGGCCCACTGAGGTTCTCTTACCTCAAAGCACCCCCCCCCCACTGGCCCACTGAGGTTCTCTGACCCCAAAGCACACCTCCCCCCCCCCTGCTGGCCCACTGAGGTTCTCTGACCCCAAAGCACACCCCCACCCCCGCTGGCCCACTGAGGTTATCTGACCCCAAAGCACACACCCCCCCCCCGCTGGCCCACTGAGGTTCTCTGACCTCAAAGCACCCCCCACTGGCCCACTGAGGTTATCTGACCCCAAAGCACCCCCCCCCCCGCTGGCCCACTGAGGCTCTCTGACCCCAAAGCACACATTCCCCCGCTGGCCCACTGAGGTTCTCTGACCCCAAAGCACACACACACACCCCCGCTGGCCCACTGAGGTTCTCTGACCCCAAAGCACCCCCCACTGGCCCACTGAGGTTCTCTGACCCCAAAGCACCCCCCCCCCGCTGGCCCACTGAGGTTATCTGACCCCAAAGCACAAACACACCCCCGCTGGCCCACTGAGGTTCTCTGACCCCAAAGCACATCCCCCCCCCGCTGGCCCACTGAGGTTCTCTGACCCCAAAGCACCCCCCGCTGGCCCACTGAGGTTCTCTGACCCCAAAGCACATCTCCCCCCCCCCCCCGCTGGCCCACTGAGGTTCTCTGCCCCCATACAGAGGTTACCAACAGCCCCTCCGACTTACAGCTACAAAGTCCGTGGGTTCAATCCCCGCGGCTGGAGCCAGTCAGAGGCGCTGTCACCGCTGCACAAACTCTGCCCAGAGGTCCAGGTCGAGCCACACCTGGGAGATGCTGCTGTGCTGAGGGGAGCAGGTTCCAGCTGGGTGCAGCGTGGCTCTGGGGACCGCCTGAGCTCTGCCTTGCTCCGGTCGCTGCCTCTTTTCCCCGCTTCGGAAAGCCGAGGGAGTTGCCTCCCTTCCAGGAGCAGCGCTGTTGATGTCTGCACCGTGCTCAGAACGGGCCGCCGGGGCGTGACACCGATTTGCGCAGGCAGGTACGTTACACCTGATCGTTCCCAGAGGTGAGGGAGGAGCGTGGGCTCTGCCCAAGGCTAAGGACCAGCCCACCGTCCAGGTTCCTGCGAGATGTTTGCACAGGACATATT
>NW_027055228.1:0-8174 GCF_011386835.1 Chrysemys picta bellii | reverse complement strand
CCCCCACACTCCCTCCACTGCCCCCACAGACTTCCACCCACGCACACACTCACCTCCACTGCCCCCACAGACTTCCACCCACCCACACACTCCCCTCCACTGCCCCCACAGACTTCCCCCCACCCCCCACACTCCCCTCCACTGCCCCCACAGACTTCCACCCACGCACACACTCACCTCCACTGCCCCCACAGACTCACCCACCCACACACTCACCTCCACTGCCCCCACAAACTTCCCCCCGCCCCCACACTCCCCTCCACTGCCCCCACAGACTTCCCCCCAGCCCCACACTCCCCTCCACTGCCCCCACAGACTTCCACCCACCCACACACTCACCTCCACTGCCCCCACAAACTTCCCCCCACCCCTACACTTCCCTCCACTGCCCCCACAAACTTCCCTCCACCCCCACCCTCCCCTCCACTGCCCCTACAAACTTACCCCCACCCCCACACTCCCCTCCACTGCCCCCACAAACTTCCCTTCACCCACACACTCCCTCCACTGCCCCCACAAACTTCCCCCCACCCACACACTCCCCTCCACTGCCCCCACAGACTTCCCCCCACCCCCACACTCCCCTCCACTGCCCCCACAAACTTCCACCCACCCACACACTCACCTCCACTGCCCCCACAAACTTCCCCCCACCCACACACTCACCTCCACTGCCCCCACAAACTTCCCCCGCCCCCACACTCCCCTCCACTGCCCCCACAAGCTTCCCCCCACCCCCACCCCCACACTTCCCTCCACTGCCCCCACAAACTTCCCTCCACCCCCACACTCCCCTCCACTGCCCCCACAAACTTCCCCCCACCCACACACTCACCTCCACTTCCCCAAAAACTTCCCCCCGCCCCCACACACCCCTCCACTGCCCCCACAAACTTCCCCCCAGCACCATCCACACACTCACCTCCACTGCCCCCACAAACTTCCCCCCACCCACACACTCCCCTCCACTGCCCCTGCAAACTTCCCCCCACCCACACACTCCCCTCCACTGCCACTACAAACTTCCCCCCACCCACACACTCCACTCCACTCCCCCACAAACTTCCCCCCACCCACACACTCCACTCCACTCCCCCACAAACTTCCCCCCACCCACACACTCACCTCCACTTCCCCCAAAAACTTCCCCCCGCCCCCACACTCCCCTCCACTGCCCCCACAAACTTCCCCCCACCACCATCCACACACTCACCTCCACTGCCCCCACAAACTTCCCCCCACCCACACACTCCCCTCCACTACCCCTGCAAACTTCCCCCCACCCACACACTCCCCTCCACTGCCACTACAAACTTCCCCCCACCCACACACTCCACTCCACTCCCCCACAAACTTCCCCCCACCCACGCACTCACCTCCACTGCCCCCACAAACTTCCACCCACCCCCATCCACACACTCACCTCCACTGCCCCCACAAACTTCCACCCACACACTCACCTCCACTGCCCCCCACAAACTTCCACCCACGCCCACCCCACACATACATTCACATACACTGCTCCCACAAACTTCCACTCACCTCCACCCACCCACTCACCTCCACTGCCCCCACAAACTTCCACCCACACACTCACCTCCACTGCCCCCCACAAACTTCCACCCACCCCCCTCCACACACTCACCTCCACTGCCCCCACAAACGTCCACCCACAGACACCCCCACCTACACACTCACCTCCACTGCCCCCCACAAAGTTCCACCGACACCCCCCCCAACTCACACTCACCTCCACTGCCCCCCACAAACTTCCACCCCTACCCACACATTCACCTCCACTGCCCCCCACAAACTTCCACCCACGCCCACCCCACGCACACACTCACCTACACTGCTCCCACAAACTTCCACTCACCTCCACCCACCCACTCACCTCCACTGCCCCCACAAACTTCCACCCACACACTCACCTCCACCCACACACTCACCTCCACTGCCCCCACAAACTTCCACCCACACACTCACCTCCACCCACACACTCACCTCCACTGCCCCCACAAACTTCCACCCCCACACACACCCAACTCACACTCACCTCCACTGCCCCCAGAAACTTCCCCCCCGCCCCCACACACTCACCTCCACTGCGCCCCATAAACTTCCACCCACACATTCACACTCCTCCCCCACTTCCCAACACACGCATACATACTCCCCCCAAACACACACACACACACTCACTCCACTCCCCCACAACCTCCTTCCCCCCCACACACACGACTGTGGACTGTAGTGTCACTATAGAGACTAACAAATTTATTAGAGCATATCAAACAATTGTGATTAATACAAAAACCAGAAAGACGGAATTAATTTTTAAGAAATGGAAAGGACAAAACTCAGAAAATACTAAATTGGAAACTCCCCAATAATAAAAGAGATTTCATAGGGCCCTACATAGGTGTTTACCATCTTCCGAAAAAACTTCCGGGGGTGGGGATGGGCTCAGGGCTCCAGGCTTGATCGACGGAGGGGGAGCTCTGGGTTTGGGGCTTTGGTCTCCCACAACTGGGTAGAGACTCCAGGATCCGGGCTATAGCACCCAGGGGGGAGGGGGGAGGGAGGACTCTGGGCTTGTGGTCCAGGCTCAAGCCAGCAAGAGAGATGAAGGGAAGAGACCTGGTCTTTGGCTGCCGTGGTGGGGGGATCTGGGCTCCAAGCTTCAGCCGCTGGGGAGGTGGAGGGGAGTGGGGGGTCTGGGCTCTGCGACTCATCCACAGGAGGGCAGGGAGGGAGGTTGGGGCTCTGGACTTCAGCCACAAGAGGGGTGAGGTGGTCAGTGCTCCGGGCTTCAGCCACTGGGGTGACAGCCCCTCCCCCAATGCACTGGTCCCCAGACCCTCTCACCTGCTCCACCAGAGCGAAACCCAGTCCAGCGCGTCCCGCTGCAGCTTGCAGACCCCTCAGTACAGCCCCACCTTCACCTGGTCCTGCTCAGGGCTGCTGTCAGGCTCCTTGAATTCAAGCTTGTAAACTACTCTGTAACTCCCCAGGTACAATGTGATATATTCTGTACATGCAAAGTATCAGTCCTTTGTGCAGCCCCTCCCAGAAATCAGAATTCCGAGAGATTTTGGCTGAGTCTCTCAGTGTTGCTAATGGTACCAGCCTCTGTCTGTATGTCTCTGTGTGTGTGTGTGTGTGTATGCATAAGTTTATTGTGATGTCATGTGTGACAAGAGCAAAGACCGTTCTGGTTCAGCATTCTTGCCCTGCCTTCAGTCTGCCAACTTGCTTGGTTGACAATGGCTGGTGAACCCAGGAGGTGATAGATGCGTACTATCCATCTGTCAACAACTTCTTGAATCAGCTATTTCCACAGGTTTTCGAAAGAAGATGAGATTTTACAAAAGGTAATTCCCAGATTCTTTTCCTGCTCCTTAGATCACACATGACAGGCTGGTGCCTCCTTCATAGATTCATAGATTCTAGGACTGGAAGGGACCTCGAGAGGTCATTGAGTCCAGTCCCCTGCCCTCATGGCAGGACCAAATACTGTCTAGACCATCCCGGATAGATATTTATCTAACCTACTCTTAAATATCTCCAGAGATGGATATTCCACAACCTCCCTAGGCAGTTTATTCCAGTCTTTACTGAACAAGTTTTCTCTCTCCTCCTTATGACACCCTTTTAGATACCTGAAAACTGCTATCATGTCCTCTCTCAGTCTTCTCTTTTCCAAACTAAACAAATCCAATTCTTTCAGCCTTCCTTCATAGGTCATGTTCTCAAGACCTTTAATCATTCTTGTTGCTCTTCTCTGGACCCTCTCCAGTTTCTCCACATTTTCCTTGAAATGTGGTGTCCAGAACTGGACACAATACTCCAGTTGAGACCTAACCAGCGCAGAGTAGAGCGGAAGAATGACTTCTCATGTCTTGCTCACAACACACCTGTTAATGCATCCCAGAATCATGTTTGCTTTTTTCGCAACAGCATCACACTGTTGACTCATATTTAGCTTGTGGTCCACTATAACGCCTAGATCCCTTTCTGCCGTACTCCTTCCTAGACATTCTCTTTCCATTCTGTATGTGTGAAACTGATTGTTCCTTCCTAAGTGGAGCACTTTGCATTTGTCTTTGTTAAACTTCATCCTGTTTACCTCAGACCATTTCTCCAATTTGTCCAGATCATTTTGAATTATGACCTTATCCTCCAAAGCAGTTGCAATCCCTCCCAGTTTGGTATCATCTGCAAATTCAATAAATGTACTTTGTATGCCAATATCTAAGTCGTCGATGAAGATATTGAACAGAGCCGGTCCCAAAACAGATCCCTGCGGAACCCCACTTGTTATACCTTTCCAGCAGGATTGGGAACCATTAATAACTACTCTCTGAGTACTGTTATCCAGGCAGTTACGCACCCACCTTATAGTAGCCCCATCTAAGTTGTATTTGCCTAGTTTATCGATAAGAATATCATGCGAGACCCTATCAAATGCCTTACTGAAGTCTAGGTATACCACATCCACCGCTTCTCCCTTATCCACAAGACTTGTTATCCTATCAAAGAAAGCTATCAGATTGGTTTGACATGATTTGTTCTTTACAAATCCATGCTGGCTATTCCCTATCACATTACCACCTTCCAAGTGTTTGCAGATGATTTCCTTGATTACTTGATCTTCCCTGGCACAAAAGTTAAACTAACTGGTCTGTAATTTCCTGGGCTGTTTTTATTTCCCTTTTTATAGATGGGCACTATATTTGCCCTTTTCCAGTCCTCTGGAATCTCTCCTGTCTCCCATGATTTTCCAAAGATAATAGCTAGAGGCTCAGATACCTCCTCTATTAGCTCCTTGAGGATTCTAGGATGCATTTCATCAGGCCCTGGTGACTTGCAGGCATCTAACTTTTCTAAGTGATTTTGAACTTGTTCTGTTTTATTTTATCTTCTAAACCTACCCCCTTCCCATTAGCATTCACTATGTTAGTCATTCCTTCAGACTTCTCGGTGAAGACCAAAACAAAGAAGTCATTAAGCATCTCTGCCATTTCCAAGTTTCCTGTTACTGTTTCTCCCTCCTCACTGAGCAGTGGGCCTACCCTGTCCTTGGTCTTCCTCTTGCTTCTAATGTATTGTGGAAGCAGAGAAAGAAGGACAGGAAGGGGATTGCAATGCCTGATAGTTTATTAGCAAGAGTTAGGCTAACTGTAACCCTAACTGTAACCTTTGTAAGTACTCTCACACTTATTATCAAACTGTCTGTACTGGGCTAGCTTGATTATCACTTCAAAAGTTTTTTTTCTCTTAATTAATTGGCCTCTCAGAGTTGGTAAGACAACTCCCACCTGTTTATGCTCTCTGTATGTGTGTATATATATCTCCTCAATATATGTTCCATTCTATATGCATCCGAAGAAGTGGGCTGTAGTCCACGAAAGCTTATGCTCTAATAAATTTGTTAGTCTCTAAGGTGCCACAAGTACTCCTGTTCTTCTTGTAACCCTAATAACGCGAGATTTGTAGAAGCGAGGATTGTGTGAGGTGAGTGGGCAAGAACTTTGTGAGAAGTTGTTGCAACCTTGTGTAGATAATGTGTAGATAATATTGTATGTAGACTAGAGTCTAAACAAGTGAGGAAAATAAGATATCAGGATGACCTATGTATAAACAAAATGCAGCTGTTGCTCATTATTGTCTGTAACAAAAGGTATAAATGCTTGCTGTAATTGTTTACCTGGGAGAGACCTGCCTAGGAGGGGGAGACCCTGTGTAGTGCACTCATCTCCCTCTATGCAATTGATAGAGAGAAAATAAAGTATCTGACTTTGCTGTACCCAACCAAAGAGTAAAATCATTTTTTATATGATTCCTTTTATTTTTTAGATCATGCAAGATCTCGTGGTTAAGCCAAGGAGGTCTTTTGCCACATTTCCTATCTTTCCTACTCAGCGGAATAGCTTGCTTTTGGGCCCTTAATAGTGTCCCTTTGAAAAACTGCCAACTCTCCTCAGTTGTTTTTCCCCTCAATTTTGATTCCCTTGGGACCTTACCTATCATCTCTCTGAGCTTACCAAAATCCGCCTTCCTGAAATCCATTGTGTCTATTTTGCTGTACTCCCTTCTACCCTTCCTTAGAACTGTGAACTCAATGATTTCATGACCCCTCCCCGTCTACAACAACCCTCCCCAGCAGCTCCCCCCAAATCCCCTTCCTGAGCTGGATCCACCACAGCCATTTCCCTTCCCCGGCCCCTAGGAAGATGGGACGGTCTGGAGCAAAACGGGGTCGTTATTCTGCAGCCTGTCAGGGTAAGAAGGGAAGTTCATGAGGTTTCTGAATGAGTGTTAGTCCATTTCACACCCCCGATTCCCCCAGGCTCTGTCCCTGTAGACAAACACTCTAGACTCTGCCCTGCTGGGAGAAGCCTCAGTGACGTTATTACAGCACAGACCCGAGCTCTCCTCCGGGACTAAACCAACCAGACGCTATTACACTCTCCCAGGAAAAGAGTTTCTGAGCCAAACGCCAGAAAAGAGCAGAATCAAAGGAGCCGCTTTGGGGGATCCCCGACACTGTCCCCAGAACAGCCCATTCCCTCAGCAGCGCAGGGACCAGGCAGAGGCAGGAACTGGCTTTTCCTCTCTCTGCCCCCCCCTCTCCCAGGAAAGTCACTGCCCCGGGGGGCTGCAGGGAATGGAGCTGGGCAAGGCTGGGTATCCGGAACCTCCCTCCCCACTGATTGCTCCAGCTGCCCCGTCCAGTCTCTCCCCTCTCCCTCCTGCACGAAGAGCCGGTCACTGTCCTGCATTCCCGTGGGCGTTTCCTCACCAATAGCTACAGCCACTGCTAACGGGGGTGAGCCTGGGGGCGCTGGGGCAGCAGCTCTGCGCCGCGCAGACACTCGGGGCAGAGATGGGGCGAGCAGGAGCCATTTCTGCAGAGTCACTTTCCAGCCAGGCCCCAGCACTTACCCCAGATCTCTCGTATCACCTGCAGTCTCTGGCTCAGGGGCTGATGCCAGCAGAGCCCAGAGGGGTGCGGGGGAGGGTGTAAACTATTTCCCTGCATCCAGTCTCCTTCGGCAGTTCAGTCACCATTTCAGCTAGAGGAGAGCTGCGGTACCTGGGCACTGGGCCATCCGGGGCCTTTAACACCACAGCCCTGGGGAGGTGGTGCTGAGATGGACCTTCCAGTGAGCAACACAAGTCCTTCTACCTTCCACCACACCCTAGTTTGGAACTGCTGCTGACGGCTTCCCCCATCCGTGGTAACTTTTATCCCCTCTGCCTCACTCTATCTGGGGGTTTTCCCTTCTGCATGTACCTGGCAGGGCAGGCTGCGCCCCCCCCATCTGAAACCCTAATCTTGTCCCAGTTTTGTCCCCTCTGCCCATCCCTCCCCTCCGATTTCCCCCCTTCAGGGGGATTTTCCCTGCCTTTGATTGCAGGGAGCAGATTCTGATGGCGCGTGAGGACAGCAACTTGCAGATGTTACTGAGCACGTGAGAAGAACATTAGAAGATAAGGACGGCCAGACTGGGTCAGACCAAAGGTCTACTAGCCCAGTGTCCTGTCTGCCAACAGTGACCAGTGTCAGGTGCCCCAGAGGGAATGAAGAGATAGGAATCATCCAGTGACCCATCCCCTGTCGCCCAATTCCCAGCTTCTGACAGACAGAGGCTAGGGACACATCTCTGCCCATCCCGGCTAAGCCCTTGATGGACCTGTCCTCCATGAACCCATCTAGTTCCCCTTTGATCACAGGACCCTGCTCAGGAACAGTGAAGTTGCAAGTTCTAATAGGAAACAGCTTCTGATACAAGGGCAGCTCCTCTTCCTCCTCCCCTCCCGTGGGGATGAGCAGCCCCCCCAACTGCCTCTCTGCCCCAGCCTCCTTCAACCCAGTGCCCCGTTCAGCCTCCGCCAACTGTTCCCTTCCCCCATCTCCCCCTTCAGCCTCCTCCAACTGCCCCCCATCGCCCTGTTCAGCCTCCCCAAACTGTTCCCTTCCCCGCACCGCACCTGGTCACATTCAGCCCCCCGTTGCCCTCTTCAGCCTCCCGCAACTTCCCCGCCCTGCCTTGGCTCCACCACTCTCAGGTTCCCTTCCCCACAACCATCTGTTTCCTTACCATGGGTAACAGGGGCAGAAAATGCTTTTGAAAAAACCTTTTGCAAAGTAAAAATAAAACAAGCCA
>NW_027055227.1:0-8181 GCF_011386835.1 Chrysemys picta bellii | reverse complement strand
GTATTAATAGATGATATGCAGTGTTGTAGCCATGTCAGTCCCAGGATATTAGGGAGACAAGGCGGGTGAGGCAATATCTTTTATTGGGCCAGCTTCTGTTGGAGAGAAAGACATGCTTTTGAACTACACAGAGTTCTTCTTCAGGTCTGGGAAAGGCACTAAGGCCATGTCTACACTAGCGAGTTTACAGTGGCACAGCTGTGATGCAGCTGCGCTGCTGTAAGATCACTTGTGTAGCCGCTCTATGCCGATGGGCGAGAGCTTCTCCTGTTGATATAGCGCTGTGCACACTACCACTTATGCTGGCGAAACTTACGTTTTTTTCATACCCTGGAGTGACATAAATTTTGCCGACATAAGTGGTAGTGTAGACATAATCCAAGTGTGGCGTGCTAAACTATCTGTTCCATCTTGTATTTAGCTGTAAGTAGTTAGCACATATTCTAAGGGACCATTCAAGGTGAAGTGGCCCATTAACATATGACTACAGGGGGGTTAATGGGCCACTTCACCTTGAATGATCCCTTAGAATATACACTATCTGTTCCATCTTGTGTTTTAGTGGTGGGCATGACTACACTAGAGAGTTTACAGTATCATGCAGCTGCGCCGCTGTAAGCTCTCTGCCAATGGGAGAGAGCTCTCCCGTCAGCTTAATTAATCCACCCGCAATGAGAGGCAGTAGCTATGTCAGTGGGAGAAGCTCTCCCACCACCATAGAGCGGTCCACACCGGGGCTTAGGTTGGTGTAACATATGTCGCTCAGGTTGGTTTATTCACACCCCTAAGCAATATAAGTTATGCCGACATAAGCTGTAGTGTAGACATAACGTCAGTATCTTTCCCGGACCTGAAGAATTGCTCTGTGTAGCTCGAAAGCTTGTCTTTCTCACCAACAGAAGTTGGTCCAATAAAATATATTAACTCACCCACCTTGTCTCATATATTCATAGAGTTTAAGGCCAGAAGGGACCATCAGATCATCTAGCCTGACCTGTATGTAACAGGCTGTTAAATTTCACCTTGTTGCATCTGTTGTTGAGCCCAGTAACTTATGTTTGACATACTAGTCATTAAGTTAAGCAAATAAGACTTTGAATACATCCAGGAAGTAGAATTGCTGCAGAAGAAAGTTACATTTTAATGTCACTTTTTGGGGTGGAGCTACACTTGAAGAGTGTGGAGGTAAATTAGAAAAAGCAAGTGAATTTAGAAAGCCATAATTCAATTAATTTGAGGTGAATAAGGAGAATTCCAGTTTTGTCTGGTTCTACAGAAACTTTGCCCACCAAAGCTTCTCAGAAGGATAACCAGTTACATCATGAGAACAATGTTTCATTGGCTAATTACAGCCAGAGGGTGGGATGCTGTTCCTCTCAGATCTTCCTAGATGTCTCTAGCTTTTCTTACAGATTGGAGTCTGTTTCCCCCTACCTATCACAATCATTTTAATAGATTATGTAATTCTCATGGCCTTTTCACTAAATTTAATGAAGTGTATCTAGTGAATATAACTTGGGCTTCAGTGTCTTTCTTTTGCTAACTCTTTGTGGCAGAACACGTCACGTTTTCGGAAATTTAAAATGGTCTGTTAAGAAATATTTATCTCCTATCAGACAGTGCCATCTAGTGACTAGATGTAGAAACGGATAGAAGTATAATGTAACTAATGGAGCTTCTTGTCAGATAAATAAGTAGTTTCAGGATAAATAAGTAACATTTTTGAAATGAATGAGTTTTACAAATTGAGTTTATCATTGTAAGTTAATAGCATTTTGGCAGATGCAAAAATGTTATGCTTGTGCATACAGTATGTTGCTTGTATGGGGATCATCAATGGGTAGTAACATTTACTTATTTAGATTTTTATGGCACTAATTTCTGACACTGACACTTTGCAATATTTGAAATCAATTCTAGTAATGTATCAAATGTGTATATCGATAATTTGCTTCTGGCTCCACCATTATCAGTAGTTAAGCAACCTTTTCCATAGCAGAGGCAACAATCACAAAAGAAACCCACCACCTCAAGCCTGTCACCAAACTTCACCCTGAAGCCCCTGAAAAGATTGGGATCATAAAGGTCAAAGGCCCAATCCAAGGCTTATTGCATATATAGGCCCTAAATTAGTCTAGAAGAAGTTGATTGTAAATGTTAATGTCTTCATAATGATCTCATTTCATCTGGCCATGCTCTGCCTATCCCTCCTGCACTACTTCTATTGTTGGGCCACACCCCAGGCTGCCCTTTTATGCCTGACACAAAATGCTGCCATTCTCTCTTCATTCAAATCCCTCCGTAAAATACAATTCTTCCTCCATTCCCACCCCGAGTTAGCACACGCAACTTGTATGTGCTGCTACACACACAATACCAGGGGTACTCAAACTGGGGGTCGGGACCCCTCAAGGAGTTGTGAGGCTATTACATGGGGGGGGTGAGTTGTCAGCCTCTACCCCAAACCCCGCTTTGCTTCCAGCATTTACAATGGTGTTCAATATATTAAAAAGCCTTTTTAATTTATAAAGGGGGGGTGTCACACTCCGACACTTGCTATGGGAAAGGAGTCACCAGTACAAAAGTTTGAGAACCACTGCACAATACTTTTTATTTTCTAGTTAAACCACTCTGATAGAATTCCACTGGTGATCCAAGGGAATTTGTATTGTTCTGCTTATCCATTTAGATGCTGATCTCCATAAGTAGGGACCGTGTCTTCCCGTGGCTTTTATGGCACCACACATGGAATAAGAATTTAACAAATATTAATATTTGTATTTAAAAGCGACAATAAAGGGACATTATTTCTCCTGTACCTTAGAGTTGCATTCAGCATTAATCAATGGGAAAAGATGCTCCCCTTTAGGCCCAAAGCTATTTCTGCTTTTTCCCCCTTCTTTCTTCCCCACGTTCCTTTCTTGTTTCTCTCTGCACCTTAGCTGAGGCTATGTCTACACTACTTATGTCGGGATAACTTATGTCGCTCGGGGATATGAATAAGCCACCCCGTGAGCGATATAAGTTACACCGACCTAAGCACCAATGTGGGCAGCGCTATGTCAGCGGGAGAGCTTCTCTTGCGGACACAGCTACTGCCGCTCATTGGGGGAGGATTAATTAAGTTGACGGAAGAGAGCTCTCCCATCAGCTTAGAATGGCTACACTTGAGAATGGCACAGCTGCATCAGTGCAGCCATTGTGCTGCTGTAGTGCTTCAGTATAGCCACTCACGGCAGAGATGGGAGGGGTCCTCCCATTGCTCTAGTTAATCCATCTCCCCACAAGTCAGGAGCTAGGTTGACAGCAGAATTCTCCCGCTGACCTAGTGCTGTCTACACCGGGGGAGCGGGGGGGAGATTAGATCAGTTTAACTACGTCACCCAGGGGTGTGGTTTTATCACACCCCTAAGCGATGTAGATGGGTATACTTAACTTTTTATTGGCCTTAGTTTTCTATATTTCCTTCCATGCAGCAACTCCCAGCTCCTGTCCCCAGCTCCAGTCCTATTTCATCCACTAAATGAAATAGTTCATGCTTACATTAAAGTGTCCTTGTTGGACCTTAGCATTAACACTTCATCGAGATTACTTCGGGGGGGGTGAAATCTGAAGATGTTCATACCCCCCAGCCTCATTGTTTCAAGCTGGCTGCAGACTCAGGAAGACAACACTACTTTGTTTACCCTTGGTTACATTTAGAAAGAAGGTTCTCTCTCTCTGACCATAAGGCCTAGTAACTTCTTTTTTGTTTTATTTAAATCTTAAATTCCAAACATTATCTGGGTCCCGTGTAGCCTGCCTACCAAGCGTTTGACACCACTGACACAGAGGGAGAGTCCCTACCCTGAAGAGTTTGTAACCTTGATTAAGATATAAAACATGAATGTATTAAATAAACGAAGAGAAAGAGAGGGTGAGAGTAAAAGTGAAAGGAACACTTGGCTCCATCAGTAGCTTTGTGAACAATTAGATCATCTCAACGCAAAAAAAATTAATTATAAGAAATAAACAAAAACCAAAATAGATTTCACTAATGGCTGCTGGTCCCCTGCCTAGCCATGGAAGAAAAAGTCATTATCATTTGAGTTACTCTGGTTACAAAAAATAGACTACAAGGTGCACAGCTACTCTCATTCCAGTGGGAATTTAATTTAATTAGTGTCTAATTTCAGATCACATTTCTGGCAGCTGTGTTTATTGCACATTCTTTACAGCCAGAAATTAGCATGCATTGAAGTTACCATCAAAGCTCATTTATCCGTATGTCTACATCCTGCCGGCTTGTAGCAATCTGGGCTTGTGTGTTTATTTAGCACTTTATTAAAGTTACAGTAAATAAGATTTCAGTAGATATTCTGGGTTTGTCACAGTATTTAGTATGGACTTGTTACACTGTCATGTTACAGCCTTCATTGGAAGTTTGATCAGAGAAATGCTGTTCAGTATAGTAGATGGTATATTAATATGGTGGCATATTGGTAACAAGAATATGCTCCGATCTTGATAACAGCACGCTCGCTCTCTCACACACCCCTCTCCTGCTCTCTCATTAACAATAAAAGCTCTAGTTGACCTTTCACTCCTAAAGCTACTGAAAACTTTATGAAACTGTAAGTTGATCACGTTGTTGGTCTTTGTAACTTCTTATAGGTTTAGGAGAAAGATTTGCTCTGTAGTCAACCCAGCAGTCCCTGTCATAGCTGCTTGGTCTATTTGCCAGCACTTGCAGAGGCACTATCTGATGAAACAAGGCAGTGTGACAGACAAGGAACTGATATATATTAATTTATGAATATTGATATGGAATAATGGTTTGAATATTGTAAATGACCTAGTCAATCAGGTAAAATTATTGTATAACTATGTTGGGTTATTAGAATTACCTGTATGGATCTAACTTAATAGGGGGTAGTGGGAAAAGCAAACAAGAAAGCAACACAATATATCTAAATAAGAACACACCACCAGCACACATTTTAAACTCCGCGACAAACTATCATCTCCAAGGATGCTGTCTCCATCAAGTTGCAAGCCTTTTTTTGCCAACGCTAGGAGCCTTGAAATGAAATAAACACTAAAGAGTTTAAAAGTACTTCTCAAGGGAAGAAAGGAGTGTCAGCAGCTGTTTAGGAAGACAGGTAGAGAGAGAAAGATGCTGTAGAGGGAGCCTAAAGAAGGTTTCTTTCCCAGATCCAGGGAATGGTAAGACTTAGGGAAAAGCCAGAAATGCTTTCAGTATATTTGTTGTTTTAAGATCCATTTTCTCTTAAATGTTTTTGTTCAAAATAAATAATACTTTGCTCCAAGGAGGCTGTTCACTCCCAGTCACTGCTGTCATTGCTCGTGGAGAGAACAAAACTTCAGAGTCTGAGCCTAAGTCAGGCCTGCTGAGGTCTGGTTAATGCCTGGGGACTGCAGCCAAGGCCCAGTCTCGGAGTGGGAGAATTGCATGACTCCACTCAAAGCCAGGTGACAGCTGGAGGCCTAAAAACACGAAGGGGATGCACTCGACAAGACCAGAGGTCAGGGATGCAGTTTGCCTGGGAACTGTGACAGACAGCGTAAGCAGGGTTGGGGAGAAATACAGCTTTCTGTCTGATGTAAACAATAATCTTCATTGAGGTAGTAAAGAACTCCCCATAGCTTCATTACAGCTGAGTCCTGTCTCTTCTTTTACACGAGGGATGCTCCAGGCCCAAATAGAAACACCAAATCCAGTTCTCCTTGAATCCTGAGGAAGTCCTAATTTGGGTCTACATCTGAAAATAACTGTTCTAGCCAGGAATGGCACTAATGGAGGAACATGAGAGTGTCCAACAACCTAATCCCAAATATGTATCTATAGGGGGATGTGACAGGGAGGCATCACACCCTCTACATTATAAAGTTTGCTGGCACATCAGTGATTGTGTTGGTACACTTAGAAATCCTGCAGAGGGAAACAAAATCAGTTACCAGTATTGTGCATTCCAGATTTTTGTATAGATTTATATTTGTTGTATTGTCCAGAACCACTGTTCTACAAACAAGGCTCAGGACCTTGTGTTTATTTGTGGCCTGCTCCTCTCTGCATAGTAGGCCCCTGTTGACACACAAACTTTCCAGTGGAAAGAGGGGGGGGAATGAAGATGTTCTGTGTTATCAAGGGGCTTATAAAGGGGATGGGTGGAGAAGAGGAAATCAGAACTTTTACAGATGAAGTCTGCATCTGACCCACTAACCTCCTGTCTCACCACACTCAGCACCTTGTTTAACTTGCAATCCTGGATTAAGCTCTTACCCTCTGTAACACACTGCTGGGGATACGCAGAACTGTGAGTCACTGTGTTACCTCTCTGCCTGAGCAAGAATGAGTTTAGCTGGCAATTAGAGTGTGTGTCAGCTCCCTGCCACACCAGCCTGTCTTCCTCAGTAGCAAACTCCTCAAGGTTCGTCCAGCCCAGACTTTGCCTAGCAGATAACCATCAGTGAACTCCAGCCCCCCAAGTTCCTCAAAGATGTTTCTCTGCAATGCACAGTCCCTACATTCTTCAGTCTTCATTCACAGAAGAGATTGTTTGCTGCTCTGTTAAAGAGTCAGTACGTCACAGCTTATTAATTTAACTGAGGTAAATACTCCCTTCCCTTCAAACACAGCGCTGAATTGGTTTATAGTAAAAGTGAAAAGTTTATTAACAGAAGAGTATGGATTAAGTATATCAAGTAAAAGAGATAAAGATAGAAATGGTTACAAGCAAATAAAAGTGAAAACACACATTTAAAAGTCAAAAACTTGATCTAGCAAGATAGTTTCTCTTACCCCGAGTCTCCTTTCCAGCTTTTTACGGCCTGGCCTGGCCAGGACCCATCACAGAGATCCGATCACTTGGTTTAATTGTCTCCTTAAGGTGCAGGATCAAGATGGAGAGTCTCTCTGTTCTTTCTATTCCCAAAGGGATATCTTCGTTTTACAGGTCAGAAAGGTGTCCTGGGACTCAGTCACCTGTGTTCCTCTGGGGTGCAAGAGCCAGATTAATTCTCTGTCTTTCAAGTTCAGTCTCAAGATAACCCCCACTGCTTTCAATGATTTCAATGAAATCCTAGTGAACTTTAAAAATCCAAAGTACTAGAATCTAACTCAAAACATTCATCCTTGGTAATAATCCTACAAAGGAGCAGCAGCCAAACAAATCTCAGTTTTGTGCTTTTTCTTTCATTACTAGGTAAAAATGAGAAGACTATTTCAAGACCTGAAGGATGAGCTGAACCCGCACTTATCAACTAGACCCTTCCATCAGCTACACTGGCATACAGCATAGTGATACCAGCACCTTTAAAACATGTTTTTAGCGTATTACTATCAAGTCACATTGATTTTTTTTCCATTTCCAGACACTTCAGGAGACAAACATAGAAAGACAGCAAACTAGACTAATTAGCATGAATTGTACTGCGAGCCTTGCACAAAAAGGAAAAATCCAGCCAATGCATTCTCTGCAACAGAATATACAATTGTTTAATATCACTGTTGTAATCAGGGCCGGCTTTAGACCGATTCAGCCGATTCGGCTGAATTGGGCCCCGCGCCAAGAGGGCCCCGCGCTGCAGCTATTCACCCCACCCACTTCCCCCTCCTCCTCTGCCCTGCACGCCCCGCCCCCTCCCCTGCTTCCCGCGAATCAGAGATTCGCGGGAAGTCTGAGACTAAGCAGCAGGGGCGGGCCGGCCGGCAGCACGAGGTAAGCTGGGGTGGGGGCGGGAGAAGGGCTCTGGGGAGGCGCGGCCCGTTCCAGCAGGCCCCAGCACGGCCCCCGTGGCCCGGCTCCGGCCCGGTCCCCGCGGCTCGGGCCCCCCCGTCCCCCCCCGCGGCGCGGCTCGGGTTCCCCCCCGTCCCCCCCCGCGGCGCAGCTCGGGTCCCCCCCCGGCCCCCCTGCGGCGCGGCTCGGCTCGGGGCCCCCCCCGGCCCCCCTGCGGCACGGCGCGGCTGGGCTCGGGTCCCCCCCGGCCCCCCTGCGGCGCGGCTGGGCTCGGGGCCCCCCCTGCGGCACGGCGCGGGGCCCCCCCGGCCCCCCTGCGGCGCGGCGCGGCAGGGCTCGGGGCCCCCCCGGCCCCCCTGCGGCGCGGCTGGGCTCGGGGCCCCCCCGGCCCCCCTGCGGCGCGGCTGGGCTCGGGGCCCCCCCGGCGGCGCGGCTCGGGGCC
>NW_027055226.1:0-8191 GCF_011386835.1 Chrysemys picta bellii | reverse complement strand
AGGGGCCAACAGACAAAATAAAAGGGGTGAGGCTAAGCTATTTATCCAAAAACTGGCTCATGGCCTTCTTTCTGATCCAGCAAATAGATAAGACCCCTGGTCCATGGAGAGCCCCAATTCTTTGGAAAGGGTTGGCAGCACTGGCCCTACTGAGGCCTCATAAAATGAGTGCTTGTACTTAGCTGAAGCTGTGATGAACTTGTAACCACAAGTAATCCCCTTTGGTGGGATGTTAAAGGACTGCTCCTGCCAGAATCCATGTTAGGGTGATGTCTGGTAAGCTTATTAGCATGCCTGTAGGTTCTTTTATTGTTTTTAACATGTTTTCTCTATAGTGCTTTTACTGTAACAAAGGTAAGTCTTGCATAGGAAGTGCTGTGTGGTACCGTATAACTGTAGCAATTATACCCATTAACCGTTGTAAAGAAAAAGCAAGCAGGTTCTGTTTGGACATCCTATCTCTGTTGAAGATAACACAGTGTAGACCAGTGGTTCTGAAAGCCAGTCCACCGCTTGTTCAGAGAAAGTCCCTGCTGGGCCAGGCCAGTTTGTTTACCTGCCACGTCCGCAAGTTCGGTCGATCGTGGCTCCCACTGGCTGCGGTTCGCCGCTCCAGGCCAATGGGGGCTGCGGGAAGCGGTGTGGGCCGAGGGATGTGCTGGCCTCCCTTCCTGCAGCCCCCATTGGCCTGGAGCGGCGAACCACGGCCAGTGGGAGCCACAATCGGCTGAACCTGCGGATGCGGCAGGTAAACAAACCGGCCCGGCCCGGCAGGGGTTTTCCCTGAACAAGCGGCGGACCGGCTTTGAGACCCACTGGTGTAGACAAGGAACTGTGCAGCATGTAAATACGCTGGTTGGAAGGGAGAGGGATGCAGTTCTCCACCCAAGACAGGGAACAGCTGGGGAGCAGGAAGCTTGGGAGTGGATGCCCTTGCTGGACCACTGTGGAGAAATACAGGTGCAGTTGACCTGAACTCTGACAGAGAGTTGATACTATGAGTTTTTGCTGTTTGCGTTGCATCCAAAGTAAGCTGCTTGTACAAGAGGGTTACCAAAGTCAATGTGAAGGCTTTGTTCCCAGACATTCTTTCAAACTCAGGCAAATTTAGGAGGAGTGAGACAAAAGAACTTAAACGGTATTGAATTTTTGACTACATGCTGCAATGTTAAAAATTTCAATCAATATTTTAAAAATAAACATGAGGGAAGGAAAGGAAGAAACTTCCCTGCATAAAGTCCTTACCTTCATAAAAATGTGTGCACTGGCAGTCTTGCAATAATAAAGAGAAATCTGAGGGGTAGGATGTGAATCATGAGACATTCTGCTTCTGTAGTTCATTTCCAAACAGAAGGAGCCAGTGTAAACTCCATGGAGTTTATCTTCTGATGCCAACAAATCCTGTTTATGAATTACAGATGCTGCTATAACACTTAGAAGTGTGGGGCCAGATCCTCACACTTGAGCAACATCAACATAGCTGCATTAAAAGTCAATGGAAATACATTGATTTACAGTAGGTGGGGATCTGGCCCACTCTCTCTTTAGGTACCAGTGTGGCTTGTGAATATGAGAATTTGCAAATGCTTTACAAATTACTAGTTATAAGGATTTTTACATTTCTTTCATAATAAAGAACTATTTTACCACCTGACAACCTCAGATTTTTACATTGTGAAACAGATGATGAAAGAGCACACACCGAGGTTTATATAAATTTTGGTGAATCTGTTTTGCCTTGCTACATATTCTTGTGGTTATTTTGGCACTTGGCTTGGTGTGGTTCCTGTGCTGTGAAATGAGTTCCGTTGTTAAAGCAGGAGGAAGTAGCATGGCAACGTGTGGATGCATTAGGGGTGTTTTGCTTGTTAAGATCACTTCCTTACATATGTTCCTGCTTGATATGCCACATTTAAAGTAAGGTTCCATCCGTAATTATAAATAAGAACAAGGTAACTGTAAACAAGTGAAGTTCCCATCCTGCTCTGAAGGGAATTTACACAGTCAGCATACACACCAAATGTCCCCTCTTTGTGTGGTTTGCATTTATTGGTAGTTGAAACAATTACTCCACAAAATAAACTTCAGTTTAAGCTTTCTCCTCCAACACTGGCTGTTCCCATTCCTATCCTATTCCAAACCCTAGTTCTCTCTGCCCAGACAATTGTTTCCATGCCTATCAGAATGAGTCGGCAGAATTTACTCTCTAACTTTATGCAGGGTTCTAACTGTTGCTGACCTGGCTGGTCAAGAGAAGAAATATCTCACTGTGTAATGGCATCAGAAGTGTCTAATTCAACCTGAGGTTTGTAGTTAGTCTGTGTATCCTTCACCTCCCCATTGAACCCACTAAGTTTACAGAACAGATGAATAGGAAGAACATATATTTTTAAATGATACATTTCTGCAAATATAAATTTATTTACTTTTTTTATTAAAAGGTCGTATAGGATCTTATGCATAATTATAAATGTGGCCTTTTATAAACATCCAAACATCCACAAGCTTTCACACCTCCTCTGTTGCTGATTGTGTTCCTGTAAACTGAACTGCAGTTTGAAAATTATTGGTGTTAATTTGAGTGGAGTTTGCTTGCAGGATAATTTAGTAAACTAGCAGATCGATCGAAATTAGATTATGGACTGCTCTTACACAAAGTAATAAAGTACACAGCATCTGATACAAATCAAGTAATGCTATCAAAGCACAGGCTAAGTTCAATACTACAGAGTTCATTTCATTTAAAAATAGTTAAGTGATACTCACAGGGCTCCTACAATATGCTAATAGAGTAGTGCAGGATCTGAATCTAACTGAAAACTACATTTAGGATTTTAAGCATAACACTCAGGGAGGCATTGTTGTGAGAGTGCATGTTTGTCTGTGTATTGGAGTAAGCAGGAAAGTGGGAAAGGAGGGCTGCATTATTTTGACTTATACCACCGCAAATCATATGGATAGAATATCTTCCTTAAATTAACAATAGAGACCATCACTATGTTTCATTGGCCTAGCAACAAGAAAATTGGGAAACTTCAGTCACTATCTTCCATTAATTTTCATGTAAGTAGCTATGCATCTTTAAATAAAGAAAGTGTAACTTGTCCACAAGCAAAATTGAAGTGTTAGCTGACTTGACATGTTCTCTATGAAAAGCATGTAAAATATATTTAAAATCACGAACTTAAAATTAATTGCTAAGATTTAATGATTGCTGTTCTAATGAATGTTCCACATCTGCCTTGCTTTGAGCTTCACACACAGCAATCACGTGTTGCAATGTTTTACAGTTATTGTGACTTTTTATGCTGCTTGGCACTGAACAAACATATAATTAAAAGATTGTCCCTGTCCCAAAGATCTCATAATCTAAATATAAGACAAGACAACAGGTGGAACCAAGCAGACTGGGGACACAAAGAAACAATGAGACAATGCTGGTAGTTTTGTAGTCCCACTGACACAATCAACTATAAATCTGCTGCAAAGGTAATGCAACATGAGGCAGGGCCACTTCAGACTAGGGAGTCTCATTGATGGGGATGCCAGAGCCCAGGATGGGAGGAGGAAGCCCTGGCAGTATGGTTCTGTCAGAGCTGTGCTGCTGAGGAACTGGAAGGGGAAAGGGCACTAGAGCTGGCACATAGGCATGGGTTTGACATGCAGATGGCCTCTGTTCCAAGTGGACTTCCTGAAGTATCTAAGGATCTCAAGGTAGATGTGGGACCCAGGGTAAAACCGCAGCCCTTTCCTTTAAGGGGTCAAACCTAGTCCCACCTCCCTTTCCAACACTCCTGATGGAATGGTTTGGGGAACATGGTGTGAGGGGCATTTTAAGTATTCCTCCCCCCAGGCTCCTTTCCCACTGGTTTTACCAGGCATAGAGAGTCCACGCCATTGACCTGCAGGTTTCCATTACAAAAAGTGCTTTATTAGAGGACAGCAAAGTAGCCTCACAAGACCTCTGTTCCTGAAAGGTACTGAACACTCTCAGCTCACCATGAAGCCAATGGGATTTGAAAACATTCACCTTTTAAAAGAGTGCTCAGCACCTCAGAGGACAGGGCCCGAAATCTCATGACTTCTAAAGGGGAATCATTTTTAATTAATGTATTTATTTAGTCTCCTCTGCCCCTCTCGGGCACTTACAGAAGTGAGCTACACCTTAGGCCAATTCATTCTCTGAGAGAAACTTTGTTGTATTTGGATTTGGCCTATTATTATTTTTTTATTTGACAATAAAGCCTACTTCTCCTGGTCTGATTAATCTGACACAGTTCTGCATGTACCATAGCTTCTTATCTTCAGCCTCTCTTTAATACTATACGTATGTGACATTCTCTTTCCATACCCCTAGAGTCATCCTAGAAAATTATTTTAACATTCACTGTGCTAATTTTATCACACAGCAAACATTTGTGCAATACGATGTAAGCAAACAAGTTTTCAAAGCCCTAAATAACACTGCTCTACAGCCAAAATGCTTCTGAAATAAATGTAGTCAAACTTTACTAATTCTGGGTCACTGAGAACGAAAATGATGCTTAAAATTGTTGATTGGCTCTAGTTTTCAAGATATGCTATTGGGTCAGTATATACGACCGTTGAATTGGGAATGGAGGAGGATAAGTGAGTTATAAAGGGAAGGGATCTCAATTTAAACCAGAAATGACTACAATACATCTTTGACTGGATCTATGAATAAATCTATGACTGGGTTTGGACAGTACTTGCTTTTTAGGCAAAACAATGAATGATGCAATCTGAAGCTGGTATTGCGTCATACATGATATGAATTGCATCGTGTTATTCCTAGAAGTCATGGATGATGCAATCATAACGAAGCTTACATCACTCTGCTGAACAAATTGCCCTATATCAGCTCTAGAAATCATACAGTGTCGTGCTCTCTTATTTGTCAGTGTTCGATTTTGCAAAGGGACACATTTCTGTTTAGCCAAAGTGAGCAGAGATGCCTCGTACTTGTGTGAACAGTGCAGATAACTTCTGCTATGTTTGTGGTGAAGTGACTTTTGCATCACAAAAGCACAGTATAACCACTATGGTTAAGAAAGCCTATCACCTTTATTTTGGCTGCAAAATTGGAGATCAGGACAAGAGGTGGGCCCCACACATATGCTGCAACACTTGTGCAACAAATCTTCGCCAGTGGTTGAACAGGAAAAGGAAATCTATGCCTTTTGCAGTGCCAATGATTTGGAGAGAGCCAACAGATCATACCAGCAATTGTTACTTCTGCGTGGTGCCTCCAGTTGGGAAAGGTGTGTCAAAGAAGAAAAAGTGGACTGTGCATTATCCAAACATTCCATCAGTTATACGCCCAGTACCCCACGGAGAAGGACTGCCGGGTCCTGATGCACCAGAATCATTCTCACTTGAGTCAGACGAGGAAGAGGATGAAACTTCTGGTTCTGAACCATCAATGTCACAGGACCCACATTTTCTCCCATCCTCCTCCTCTGAACCACACCTCATAACACAAGGTGAACTGAATGACCTTGTCAGGGATTTGGAACTACCCAGGAGTAAGGCAGAGCTGTTGGGCTCCAGAGTATAGCAGTGGAATCTCCTGGCAGGTGATGTTAGGGTTTCCATGTTCCGTGACCGTCAAAAGGATCTTGTCCCATTCTTCTTCATGGAAGGTGATCTTGTAGCCTGCAACAACATCGATGGTGTGATGGGAGCCCTCAACATCATTCACGATCCAGATGAGTGGAGACTGTTCATTGATTCGTCTAAGACGAGTCTTAAAGCTGTTTTACTGCATAATGGCAATGTTTTGCCATCAATACCAGTTGGTCATGCAGTCCATATGAAGGAAACCTATGACAACATGAAACAACTTTTGAGGTGCATAAACTATGACCAACATCAGTGGCAGCTTTGTGGCGATTTGAAGGTTGTTGTTCTCTTGCTTGCTCTGCAGACTGGATACACAAAGTACTGCTGTTTTCTCTGTGAATGGGATAGTCGTGCAAGAGATTCCCACTACATCAAGAAAGATTGGCCACTCCAACAGTCATTGGAGCTTGGGAGGAAAAGTGTTCAGCATCCACCACTTGTTGAATCAAGGAAGATTTGGTTACCATCCTTACACATCAAGCTGGGTCTGATGAAGAACTTTGTCAAGGCCATTGACAAAACACAAGCAGCTTTCAAGTACCTCCGTGGAAAATTTCCAAGGTTAAGTGAAGCTAAGATAAAGGAAGGTGTCTTTGTTGGTCCTCAGATTCGTGAACTTCTTCGAGATGATGCATTTGACCATGCACTGCGTGGCAAGGAAAAGACGGCATGGAAAGCCTTCCAGTTAGTGGCAATAAATTTTCTCGGAAACAACAAGGCAGACAACTACAGGTTGTTGGTGGAAAACCTCCTCAAAGCATACAAAAGCCTTGGTTGCAACATGTCACTAAAGAGACATTTTTTGCTCTCTCGTCTACATTTTTTTCCACCAAACTGCGGAGCAGTGAGCGACGAGCACGGCAAGCGATTTCACCAGGACATTGCAACAATGGAGAAACGCTATCAGGGCAAATGGAGCCCATCAATGCTTGCAGACTATTGCTGGACAGTGACAAGAGATGCTCCATTTAATGAATACAAGAGACAAGCCAAGAAGCGCCGAGTAGACACTGAATAGGACTAAACTATGTACAGAATAGTTTTTTGCCTTTTGTTTCATAATAAATTTTATGTATATAACCCTTTTGCTGATTTTTAAAGTGTTCCATAAACAGGACAGGTGAAATATTATCATGTAAAGCAACCATAAACACAAGAAAAGACCTAGGTTTACAGTTTATGATTAAAACTCTACTATCTACACAATATACATAGACATAAAATGTAAAAACTTAAATATCTTAGAAACAGTAGCCAATCAGTTGTTTTAATTGTCATATTTGAATTCAGCATGTCAAAATACATAATAAATAGCACATTTTATCTCTGAAGCAGACGACTTCTCAAAAATTGTAGACCAGTGTAACCAGTAATTCAGCTGATAAGATGTAATGACAGAACCGCAGCGATACAGTCTTCTTGGAGAGCTTACTGATGAAGAACATAATATGCCTCTTACACTGATACTCCCCAACAGAGTCCCACTAATGAGCATTTTTAAAGGGGAAAACAGTGCAGTTGCCACCACTGTCATTGGTTCCATTCACTGATCTTTCACTCAAACAATTAATGCCACATCTTTTTTTCCCACTATCAAGTTACCAGACAAGTTATTTGTCTTTTCTTTCTCTCATCACTCCCTTTCAGTCTATGTCTTTTCATCTAATGGCTTGTGGGACTACTATTTGTTCTTGGCCTTCTAACCTTGGGCTACCTCGGTCTCAAAAAGTGGAATATCTATTGTTGGTGTCCAAGTTTAATACCTCCATATGTGTTTCCCTTAAACTCTGCCTTGTTGCCACATTCTTCCATTCTATTTCATCCCAATCCAAATCCAGTTATTCAGTGATCTACCTGCCTAATGTTTTGTACTCATACTTATCACTATGATACCTGCTGACTTTATATCTCTCTACTGATGGTGCTCTTGTTCTCTATAGAGAAATAGGTATATCTTCCACACTGGACTGCCTTGATATCCTTGGTAGAAATTCTAAACAGAGATCTCTCCCTTCTCCTCCTTCTCCCCCCACACTGCTCTTTTTACCATCTGCAAGATCTCACTTGCTTGCTTCATTAAGTTCACTGAACCCCAGTTACCTGGCTCAGCACTGTCTGCTCATTTGCAATCACTCACCAACCCACAACTGCTCTCTCAGCCTCTCCCCCTATAAAATAAGTTTCCAGAAAAAGCCTATTAAACAGATCCTCACCCCCAACCAGCTCTAAAACTGCCTTGCTCACCAAAGCAGCACTGCATCCAGCCAGAATCACTCCACGTAGAGGTTCTATAATGACTCTACTTTTGTAAACTTGCAGGAATCATTCAACGATTTCCCATCTACTGTTGACTTTTTAAGATGAATATCTACAGGACTGTGCCAAAGGAAACAGGTGCCAGTGCATAGAAAAGGAAGGACAAAAATATGCAATATGGATCCCTCCATTATAAATTACATCAGGCTAGTTACTCTGAGAGTAATAAAAAATGTTGAGAACAGAGCAAACCTCTCTTGAAATTGTTTTCATAGATTCATAGATTCTAGGA